>NC_082721.1:78282426-78393890 GCF_030144855.1 Hypanus sabinus
CAACGTATGCTGGTGATATTGAACTTGATTCTGATTGTGTAGAAGTGGTGTGTGCGGTGATATGTTGCATGTGCCCCCCCCCCCCCATTATGAAGGGAGTGGTGCCAATAGAGGAAGGACCATCATCGTAATGTGCCTTATCATGTCCTGGTTATGTGCCTACTGACGTCAGGCAGACAGTCTCTGAAAGAGTATTGATATTGGCTGTGGTCACCCAACTTGTGAGGACAGTGCGCAGAAGAAGGGAATGGCAAGCCACTCTGTAGAAAGTTTTTCCCAAGGATGTTGCCAATATAGCGAATGACACACATCAATAAGGCAGTGTAATTTGAAGTTTGGGAAAGCCACTGGACCCAAACAGGATGTATTCTAGGGGGTCAGACAGTGGAAAATGTGGGAACCATGCAGTCTTAGCATGCAGTTCTCCATTCTTCCCTGGGGATAATGTCAGACTGGAGAGATGGAAGACCTGCTCAGAAAAGAGGTAAGGATTACCCAGGAACTGGACATAGACATGAGAAAATCGGCAGATGCTGGAAATCCAAAGGAACACACACAAGATGCTGGAGGAACTCAGTAGGTCAGGCAGCAACTACGGAAAAGAGTATGCAGTCAATGTTTCGGGCTGAGATGTTCCTTCAGGGTCTCGACCCGAAACATTGACTGTGTCCTCTTTTCCACTGATGCTGCCTGACCTGCTGAGTTCATCCAGTATTTTGTGTGTGCAGCTATACATAGAGTCACACAACAGGAAAGCAGGCACTTCACCCCTCAAGCATCCACTTACACTAACCCAACACTCAGCTCATTTTACTCGCCAAATGGTGACATTAACTCTTCTGCCTATTCAACCACTCACTAACAACATTACACTGTTCAGCTAATCAATCCCCACAAACCTCTTCGGGCTGCGGAAGGGAACTCTGAGCACCCAGATCATACCCACGGTCAAAGAGAGGCTGTGCAGGCAGGACATGAGGTTCGGATGTTGCTGGAGCAGTGAAACGGCAGCTGTATTTGCTGTGCCACTGTGTTGGACCAATGAATGAAAATATTATTTATGGAGAGATCTTAAAAATAGAGATCAATTAAATCATTACAACTAATTTAAATAAATTAAGCAAAACAGTCAGCTTTTTCCCAGCAACTACTGCTTGGCAAAAAGATATTTAATAAGAAAATAATAAATCAAAGTAAAAATTATTATCAAAGTACGTTGCCACATACGACCTTGTGATTCATTTTCTTACAGGGTTTTGTAGGAAAGTAAAGAAGTGCAATAGAATTTATGAAAAACAATACATAAAGAAGACATAAACAGCCAATTGTGTACAAGTCAAATTGTCCGGTGAACATCCAACCTAGTCTTAAGGTGCAGCATTGTCCTGGCCCGTTTTTAAAATTTTTGTGCTACCTCGGCTCCAATAAGCTTCTCACTGCAGTGGAGCTAATGGGAAATTGTTCAGAGCTTGGAGCAGAGAGTAGACATGGTCTTCACTGAGTGTCAGCTCCAAAAGAGGTCTAGGAAGTGGCATCAGCCCACAATCCTGTCCAAGGTCTAAAGCATAGAAGCAACCGTAAGGTAAGTGCACCAGCTTCTTTACTTCCTCATAAATTTAAAAAGCTTCAACTTGTCATCGAACATCAGTAGAAATATCAAATTCTTAAAGCGCCCAGACTAGTTGCACAATGATCTGGGACAGCAATTCAAACTCAAGAAGGAACTACTACCACCAAAGATCTCCTCTATCCAGGCCAAGTGATTCCAGGCAGGAGGTACAGAAGCCTGAAGTCCCACCCACCACCAGGTTCGAGGACAGCTACTTCCCTTCGACCATTTAGTTCATCAATCAGTTGACAAATCCCTAATCACAGTTTAACAAAGAGTATGATCACTTTTACCATTTTGCACCATTTTTCTCTTTGTTCTAGTTGTGCTGTTTGTAAAAATTGTGTGTAATTTATGTTTTATTTGTGAATGCTGCTTATATGATGTTATGTGCCTGTATTGTCACTATCATTAAGTTTTTCATGTGCAAACGTGGATCTGTGTATATGGCAATAAACTCTATTTTAATTTCTATACATGGCTGTTTCTGACATCAACTCATCGGCCAAGAGACCATGGAACAATTCCTTCAAATTTGCTGCCCACAGAAATGTGTTGCCCTCTTACATTTGTTTCTTAACAGTTTACAAGCAAAGATCTAAACTGATGTGTTGACATCAGAGCCAATTTTGAACTGCAGCGTTGCCTGGGCGCATTTTTTTCAAGTTTTCTTCCCTCCTCAGCTCCAATAAGCTTCTCACCAGAGTGGAACTAATGGGAAATTGTATAACATATGTTGTCTCCAGCGCAGCCCCAAGGTCAGTCCAGTCTCTGTAGTCAATCATTGGCACATAGAATCAGAATGAGAGAAACAGACCCTTCAGTCCACTTAATCCACACCCACATCAACCACTCATTTATACAACAACACACACAAAATGCTGGAGAAACTCAGCAGGTCAGGTTGCATCTATAGAAATGAATGAACGGTCAACTTACTAGGCTGAGACCCTCCTTCAAGACTGGAAAAGAAGGGGGGGGGGGGGGGTAACACCAGACCAAAAAGGTGGGAAGGTGCGGGGGGGTGGGGGAGGGGGGAAAGGAAACTAGCTAGAAGGTGATAGGTAAAGCTAGGTGGGTGGTGTTATGATCCCAGCCCCCTTCATTGTGAGTATCGCAAGAGCACCCGTTGGGGGGGGGGGGGGTCAGTAGACCCAGGAAGTGAGAGAGAGAGAAAGATGCCAGCAACTATTGTCTCCTGGAGACCACGTGAAAAGCCCTCGGGCAAGGTGGGCTGGTTGAGAGAGAGATTGCATCATCCCAACCTGATTGACACCTGCGACCCCGTGAGGAAGTATAAAGGAGAGTCTCAGGGGGACAGCCCCTCAGACGCACCCAGAAGACACGAGAGAGTGATCCCGCAGCAGCGGGAAGCCATTCTGAAGGAAGCCACGTGCGTTAGATTCCGGGATTGGAATTTGTGGCTGGAATCACAGGAAACCGCTTTTAACTAACATTGGGGAGAGGAAACCAACGCTTCCCCGATTTCACGGAAGATTCATCAAGACTCGGCAAGTTCTTTCTCTTCTCCCCCCCAATCTCTCTCTCTCGGTCGCCCCACGCAAAACACAGCGATTTTCAAAGGGCTGAGGCCCGCAGACTTTCAGAGTGACTTTTATATTTCCAACGGACAATCTATTAACCCCTAGACACCAGCAGAGCTCACTTCTTAATGATGATGATTACTATACCCGCGCTTTCGATTGAATGTTGACAATGTGCACTATCTGAATGTATGTACTAACCCTACTTTTGTGTCCCTTTACGAATAAAACGTTTGAAAATAGTGACATCAGACTTCAACGGACCTCTCTATCTTTGCTGGTAAGTGACCCAGTTACGGGATTCATAACAGTGGAAAAAGTCAAGGGCTGGAGAAGAAGGAATCTGACAGGAGAGGAAAGTGGACCATAGGAAGAGCAGAGCCAGAGGCAGGTTAGAAGAGGTAAAAGGCCAGAGTGGGGAATAGAAGAAGAGGGGAGGAGAGAGAGAATTTTTTTCACCGGATGGATAAATCGATATTCATGCCATGAGGTTGGAGGCCACCCAAGTGGAATATAAGGTGTTGCTCCTCCACCCTGAGGATGGCCTCATCTTGGCACAAGACGCCGTGGACTGACATTTCAGAATTGGAACTGGAATCAGAATTAAAATGTTTTGCCACCGGGAAGCTCAACTTCTGGTGATGGAGCAGCGGTGTTCGATGAAGCAGTCTCCCAGCTTAGGACGGGTCTCAGCAGTGTAGAGGAGGCTGCATCAGGAACACGGGACACAATAGACAACACCTGCAGATTCACAGACCAAGTGTTGCCTCATCTGGAAGCACCGTTTGGGGCCCTGAATGGAGACGAGTTGACTAACCCCCTCATTAATCCCATTGTGTTCTTCACCACACCCCATACTTCTCTCCTAGATTCTACCACTCAGCCGTACTCTATGGAAATTATATGCTGCAGTCAATGAATCTACCAGCCTACATGCTTTGCAATGTGGGGGAAAACCAGTGCTTCTGCACAGTTACAGGGAGGTCAAGCAAACTCCATATAGACAGCACCTGAGACTTTGGAGCTGTCCAGTGATGATTTTATTCACCAATGTTCTGTCTCAGATATTGTTTAAAAGATAGACATTTTGAATGTTAAAAAAAAGATCAATTTAATCATTATCACAAAATCAAATCATAGTGTTTAGCACAACGCTTTACAGGACCAGTGAATGGGATTCAATCCCTGCCACCACCTGTAAGGAGTTTGTACATTCTTCCTGTGACCACGTAGGTTTCCTCCAGGTGCTCCAGTTTCCTCCCACAGTCCAAAGACGTACCGGATAGTAGGATAATAGATCATTGTAAATTGTCCTGTATTAGGCTAGGATTAAATCAGGGGATTATTGGGTGGTGTGGCTCAAAGGGCCAGAAAGGCCTTTTCCACACTGTATCTCAATCATTCAAGAAATAAGCAAATTGATAAATCAATAAAGGAAGGAATGAATGAATAAATGAAAAAGAAAATACACAGCTCTCTTCCAGCAACCAGTACTTCATGGATCTGTTGTACTTTGATCAATGTGATTGGCATAGGTGACTGGCATGGACTTAGTTGAATGAGGGGCCTGATTCTGTGATAAATAGACCTCTCTCAGGTTGGAGTAACAACATCTCATATTCCATCTGGGTCTCCTCCAACTTGATGGCATAAACATCTATTTCTCAAACTTATGGCAATTTCTCCCATCTCCTCCTCTCATTTTCCATTCCGACTCCCCTCTTACCCTTTCTCTTCTCCTCACCTTCCTCTGGTGACACTCCTCCTTCCCTTTCTCCCATGGTCCACTCCCCTGTCTTATCAGATTTGTTCTTCTTCAGCTCTTTTCCTCTTTCACCTATCAGCTCCAATCTTCTCACTTTATTCCACTCCGCCCCCACCCATCTTTCCCCCCTCACCTGACTTCACCTAACTCGCACTCCGTCCCCTCCTCCCACCTTCTTCCCCCTTCCTTTCCTGTCCTGATGAATTGTCTCATAGATGCAGCCTGAGCAACTGAGTTCCTCCAGCGTTTTGTGAGTATCGTTCTATGCTGTATGACTCTTTGTTTCAACAGGCATATAATCTAGTCCAACAATAGGGAACCTTGCAGAAAATATCACTGGCTTCTGGGCTCCACCCGTAAGCATGAGGCAGCCTCACTAGTGCTGGAATCAGTCAGTTTGGCACACCTCAGACTGGCCACCAGAGGGAGGCAGAAATGACAAAGCCAACCGCTTCCTGCTCTATTAGGCTATTTATTGGTTCATTGTTATCACCTGTTCCTTGTTTGTAGTCCTGTATAATTCCCTTGTCCCTTTTTTCTTTGCTCAGTCTTGGAATCATGTTTCTTGTAAGGGAAACCTTGCCTCTTTGTAAGAATATCTAGTTAATGTTTTTTGTGGATTTTGAGTTTGCCTGTAATGTTTTTGGACCTTCTGTCTGCACCTTGCCTACTAACGACTCCAGTAAAGTCTTGTTGGATTTTTTTCTTCTAAAATTGCATGACTTTTCCCTGCAATTGGGTTCACCACTACAATGTGTAAGGGAAGTTAAAACTAAGCAGTTGTGACAGGGTTTACTGGTTCAGTCTTGGGGGGGGAGGGGGAAGCCTTTCCCCTGGGGTGGGTGATAGATGTGTTTAGAGCTTTGTGAGGAGATGGATGACCTTAGAGAGGGTACAGAGGAGATTTCTGTAAGAAGGTGAGTTCAAAGAAGTAAGGGTTATGCTCCAAAGTGTGGGAGAAATTAAAGGGATCTGTATCCAGGATTGTAAATGGTTCATAGGCTAATTCTAGTGGTAGGAGACCATGTGCTCAAGGGGATTGGTGAAGTTGTTGATAAGATGTGAGGATGCACTTTAAACTCTTTGATACCTGAGATTCCTGGGGGATGATAACTTTCAGAATAAAATGGTGGACAAGAAACTGTGTGGGCTGTAGGAAGAGAGTCAGTGGATAAATCAGAAAAGCCTGGAAAAGCCAGAGGTGAGATGGTGAGATCTTTTGTCTGAGTTTATCCCAAGGTCCTTCCTCGACCACTGTCCCTCAAAACTTTCATAGCTAGTATTCTCTATTGATTAGTATTTCAGAGGTAGTTGGAAGTTCAAAGTAAAATCTATTATCAGAGTACATGCATATCACCACATACAATCCTGAGATTCTTTTTCCTGCAGGCATACTAAGCAAATCTATAGAACAGTAACTGTAAACAGGATCAATGAGCAACATACTGTGCAGACATAAATAAATAGCAGGAAATAATGAACATGAAATTACAAGATAGAGTCCTTAAAGTGAGATCATCAGAAATAGAATGAGTGTTATCTGCTTTAGTTCAAGAGCCTAATAGTTGAGGGCTAATAACTGTTCTTGAACCTGGTGGTGAGTCCTGAGGTACTTGTACCTTCTAGCTGATGGCACCAGTGAGAAAGGAGCATGGCCTGGGTGGTGAGGATCTTTGATGATGGATGCTGCTTTTCTATGCCAATGTTTCATGTAGATGTGCTCAATGACTGGGAAGGTTTTACCTGTGATGTACTGGGCCAAATCCACTACCTTTTGTAGGGCTTCCCACTCAAAGGCTTTGGTGTTCCTGTGCCAGACAATAATGCAGCCAGTCAGCACACTTTCCACTCATCTATAGAAGTTTACCAAGGTTTTTGATGACATGCCGGATCTCCACAGATTCCCGAGGAAGAAGTGGCGCTGCCTTGCTTTCTTTGCAATTATATTTATATCATGGGTCCAGGACCTATCCTCTGAAATAGGGACACCCAGGAATTTAAAAGTTAAATTCCACCTCTCCATCTCTGATTCTCTGACTCATGGACCCCTGGCTTCCCCCTCTTGAAGTCTACGCTTAGTTCCTGGGTCTTATTGACATTGAATGAGAGGTTGTCATTGTACCACTCAGCCAAACTTTCAGTCTCCCTTCTGTATGCCGATTCTTCAGCCCCTTCGATACAGCCCACAACAGTGGAGTCATCAGCAAACTTGTATATGGTGTTGGAGCTGTATGCAGCCACACAATCATAGGTGTAAAGAGAGTCGAGTGGCGGCTAAGTACACATCCCTGCGGTGCTCGTGTGCTGATGGAGATTGTGGAGGAGATGTTTTTGCCAATCCAAACTGGGGTGTCCAAGTGAGGAAATCGAGGATCCAATTGCACAAGGGGTTATTGAGGCACAGGTCTTGGAATTGACTGATTAATTTTGAGGGGATGATGGTCCTAAATGCTGAGCTATAATTGATAAAGAGCTTCCTGGTGTATGCACCTTTGTTGTCCAGATGCTCCAGGGTAGTGTGAAGATCCAGTCAGTGGAGAAGTTATCAGAGGGATGGAGGAGGAAGTTGAGGGAGGAGCTGGAACTAGGAACGGGCTGGTCTGGTGGAAAGCTGGGACTGAGGGAGGGTCCGTAGTTATCATAAGACTGGGTGGTGGTGGTGGGCTGGGTTATTTAACGGATACCAGTTCAATCTGGCATTTGCCAAATATTTTTATTGCAGAAACTAGAGGGGAAATAAAACTTCTGGAGGAGCTCAGCATCTGTGGAAGCAGGAGAGAGATCAACACTTTGGGTCGAGACCCTGTATCAGGACTGAGGATGTAAGGGGAGATAGGCAATATAGAGGGGAGGGAGGGATGGGCCAGGTGGGACCATCTGAGGAGAGAGATCATGGGCAGATGGATCCAGATCAGGGAGAGACAAAGGCTGGTGGGTGACAAGCAGAGACCAGGAATGGCTCCAGATTTTGGACTTTAGTAAGTAAGGAAGGTGAGAAGTGGAATTGGATAATGGGTAGATCAGACCAGTGGAAGAGAGGCTAAGGGACCCCCAGTATAAGTGTAACAGTAATGGATAGTTTGTTCATTTCCCTTGAGCTTTATCAGACTGTTTAAAGCAACCAAGAACAAAGGTAGAAAATCTCCAAACATTCAGATGCTTTTTTTCAACATGAAATATTCATTCTGTGTCTCCCTGCACAGATGCTGCCTGTCCTGTTGAGGTTTTCTATAAACATTCTGCGCCTCGTCTGTCTATCTCAGTTTCAGACTACCCAGCACCTGAAGGTTTCTATCAAATCAATCTAAGGCAACGAAGAAGCCAGTAGCATTGGTAATCAATAATTTGTTTCTTATTGTCTCGTGTAGCCATACACATTGAATCTCTTCTCCCTCCTGCTGTCTGGGAAAAGGCTCTGAAGCAATGGGGCTCTCAAGGCCAGACTATGTAACAGTTTCTTCCCCCAAGCTATCAGACTCCTCGGTACCCGAAGCCAGGACTGACACCTTACCCTACTGTCCTGTTCATTATTTATTGTAATGCCTGCACTGTTTTTGTGCACTTTATGTAGTCCTGTGTAGGTCTGTAGTCTAGTGTAGCTTTCTCTGTGTTGTTTTTTTTTGCGTAGTTCAGTCTAGTTTTTGTACTGTGTCATGTAACACCATGGTCCTGAAAAAACATTTCCTCATTTCTACTATGTACTGTACCAGCAGTTATGGTCGAAATGACAATAGAAGTGACTTGACTTGAACTTTTGTTTGCCTGCCATCAGATAGCACATTGAGATGAGGTCATGCAGCAAACTGCTGGAGGATCTCCGGGGCCAGGCTGCAACTGTGGGAGGGGAGGAGTTGTCAGCTGGTCCTGATGAAGGATTTCAACCCAAAATATTAACAATTCTTTTCCTGCCACAGACACTGCATTAAGTCCCACCTGAAGACTGTTGCTCCAGGTTCCATTACCTGCAGTCTCTCGTGCCTCCTGCAGGTAGTACGTTAGGGTGCAGCGCAGGTAGACAAGTAAAGTGTAATTGCGGTCCCTGGCCAAGCAACAACTTACATTCCACCTGAGTAGCCTCCAAACTGAAGTCATGAGTAAAAACACAAAGTGCAGGCAGAACTCAGCAGGCCAGACTGCATCCATGGGAGGAGGTAGTGACGACGTTTCGGGCCGAAACCCTTCATCAAGAGTGAAATAACATGGGATGGTGGAGAGGGGATAAGAAGTGGGGGGGAGGGATGAAGTAGAGAGCTGGGAAGTTATAGGCTGGAGGGAAATGGGCTAGGGGGAAGGTGGAGAACTACGGGAAATAAAAACGAAAGAAAGGTAGGGCTAGGGGGAGATTATAGTGAGGGGGGATAAAAGAGAGAGAAAGAGAACCAGACTAAAATTATAGATAGGGATGGGGTAAGGGGGGGCAGGGGTATCAACGGAGGTCTGTGTGGATGTTCATGCCGGCAGGAAGGAGGCTACCTAGGCGGGAGATAAGGTATTGCTCCATCGACCTGCGTGTGGCCTCATCTTGACGGTAGAGGAGGCCGTGGACAGACATGTCGGAGTGGGAGTGGTCTGTGGAATTGAAGTGTGTGGCCACAGGGAGATCCCACCACTGCTAGAGGACTGAGAGCCAGTGTTTGGCAAAACGGTCTCCCAGTCTGCAGCGGGTCTCCCCAATGTATAAATGGCCACATCGGGAGCACCGGATACAGTATATCACCCCAGTGAAGTGGTGCCTCACCTGAAAGGACTGTCTGGGGCCTGGGATGGTGGTGAGGGAAGAAGTATGGGGGCAGGTGTAGCACTTCTTCCATTTGCAGGAATGAGTGCCCAGAGGGAGGTCGGTGGGGAGGGATGGGGGGGGATGAATGGACAAGGGAGTCGCGTAGGGGGGGCAAGGGAAGATGTGGCTGGTGGTGGGATCATGTACTAGGTGGCGGAAGTTATGGAGGATTATGCGTTGGATCTGTAGGCTGGTAGGGTGATAGGTGAGGACCAGGGGGACTCTATCCCTGGTGGGCTGGCAGGGGGACGGGGTGAGGGCAGAGGTGCGTGAAATATGGGAGACGCGATGGAGGGCAGAGTTGATAATGGACGAAGGGAAGCCCCTTTCTTTAAAAAAGGAAGACATCTTTGTTGTCCTAGAATGAAAGGCCTGAGATCAGATGTGGCAGAGGTGAGGCACCACTTCACTTGTGAGTCAACTGAGATGATATACTGTATCCGGTGCTCCCGATGTGGCCATTTATACATTGGGGAGACCCACAGCAGACTGGGAGACAGTTTCGCCGAACACCGGTGCTCAGTCCTCTAGCAGTGGTGGGATCTCCCCGTGGCCACACACTTCAATTCCACAGACCACTCCCACTCCGACATGTCTGTCCACGGCCTCCTCTACCGTCAAGATGAGGCCACACGCAGGTCGATGGAGCAATACCTTATCTCCCACCTAGGTAGCCTCCTTCCTGCCGGCATGAACATCCACACAGACCTCCGTTGATACCCCTGCCCCCCCTTACCCCATCCCTATCTATAATTTTAGTCTGGTTCTCTTTCTCTCTCTTCCTCCCCCCCCTCACTATAATCTCCCCCCAGCCCTACCTTTCTTTCTCTTTTATTTCCCATAATTCTCTACCTTCCCCCTAGCCCATTTCCCTCCAACCTATCACTTCCTAGCTCTCTACTTTATCCCTCCCCCCCCCACTTCTTATCCCCCCTCTACCATCCCATTTTACTTCATGAAGGGTTTTGGCCCGAAACATCGTCAATACCTCCTCCCATAGGTGCTGTCTGGCCTGCTGAGTTCTGCCAGCATTTTGTGTTTTTATTTATTTCCAGCATCTGCAGATTCACTCGTGTGCCTTTGAAGTTATGAGTATCGATTTCTCCTTCTGGTAATTTTTTTCCCTCCCCCTCCTCCTTTCACTTCTGCCTGGGTCCCCTCCTCCTTCCCTTTCTCCTTCTCCTCTCCTTCTTCTCCAGCCCTAGACCTTTCTCAGCCACCTGGCTTCACCTATCACCTCCCAGCCAGCCTCCTGCCTCTTCCCCGCCCCCCCCCCACCCCCCCACCCCCCCAATCTATTTATTCTGGCATCTCTCCCCTTTTCTTTTCAGTTATGAAGTTATAAACTTTTCAGTTTATCCATTTCCGTAGATGTAGCCTGACCTGCTGGGTTCCTGGGGTAATTTGTGTGTGTTGCTTATAAATTCCAGCAGTTTGCTTTGCAGTAGGCCATTAAAAAGAAACAGTTTAAACCGGTGACATTGTTATCAGCAGATCCTTAATTCTGATGGCATTTGCATTTGAATGCCTGATTTTTTCCCAGGTCTTTCCACAGAAATGTTAAAGCACCGCGGCTCTGTAGCGGCATCCTGTAACAGCCTGTAGTTTTAATTAATGAAAATATCACGTTTGGTATGAAAGCGTTGCAGAAACACAGAAAGGAATAGATCCTACAGGAATCGATCGCAGCCGTCTGTCTGCAAAATGAATCTCCCATCTAATAATGCTGGATGGAATGTTGTTATTATTATTGATCGAACAGGGAATAGCGCTCGCAGACACTGCCCCCGCTCAATGATTACAATGGCTGCCCTCTGCGAGAGAGCTGTTTGGGTGCGATTGCAAAGTGGTACATCAGACACCAGCCTCGCGCCTCTTGCTCACAGTTAAACAGCCCGGAGACCAATTAAAGCAACTGCTATTCCCCGACTTACTCATTTCTTAATCTCTTTATTTCACAAAACTACAAATGTTTATGTACACAAACATACACACTGTACAAACATGGGGTACTTACAAGAGTGTGAACAAATTCAAATTAAAATATGATTATGACTGTCTATAAAGCAGTCACCACCCTGGGGGGGAAGGCCAGCTGTTCCTGGATATCCCAGCAGTGACCGCACGCTCCCTCCCAGGGTGCGTAATTATCCCCGGAAGAGGGGCAGGCAGCTGGCTCGAGCAGAGTCCTCTACTGTCTGCCGCCTGGCCCCGCGAACAGCCATCTTGGCCAGGCCCAAGTGCAAGCCCTCCAGTAAATCCTTGGGGTGGCCATCCCCGTTCCAGGGCTGAAGTGCAACCAGGTCCAGAGGAGCAGCCCCTTCAGATACTAAAACAGGGCCTGCAACCTCTCCGGTTCCCTATTCGTGTGGTGTACGGGCTCTCCCGGTCACAGAACGGAGAAGTGGACTTCATCTTAGTGCCGAGTAACTGACCGGAGGAGGTGAGGAAGGAGCTGAACTCTTCCCCTGGTTTAGGGAAGGACTCCAAGCGAGGGAGCAGGATCTGAATTGAGCACACAGCATTGAAACAGGCCATTCAGCCCATCTTTCTCATAGTGACCATCAAGCACCCTTCAACACAGTTTCACTCCATTTATAATAGGGAGCGCTGCCACGAGGCAGATGCATCCATCACCCCTGACCCCCACCACTGTCCAGGCTCTCTTATTGTTGCTCTGTAGGAGATACAGAGGCTGAGGTCCCACACTATGAGGCCCAGCAACAGTTAATTAGCCTACAACCAACAGGCCTGAGCAGGCCCACTGCTCGGCCTCAGTTCAGCTGTGCCCAAGGGCTGGAACGTATCTAGAATGAGCCACCACTAGAGGTAAGCACATTAGAAGTCACCTTGATGAGTTGATGGGTAGCAGCAGTTTAGAGGACTATGGGCTGAATGGTCTGGTGGCACGGGAGCCTAGTTCTTTACCTTGCCAGTGATTCATTCTTGCCGTTGCTGTAAAGGGTCTCTATGTTCTCCTTGTGGCCATGTGGGTTTCCTCCAGGTGCTCCAGCTTCTTCCCACCTTCTAAAGATGTGCGAGTTAGTTGCGGGCATCCACGTTGAGGCTGGATACGTGGCAACCCTTGCGGGCTTCCCCCCCCCATCCCCAGCTCACATTCAGACCGAGTTGAATCGGCTTCACTTCCTACATCCTTCACATACAGGAGGGGTAAAAACCTTCACGGCACGTCTCCGCCTGACTGCGTTGTCATTGATGCGAGCAATGCATCTCACTGTCTGTTTTAGGTTTGGATGTCCGTCTGACAGTAAAAGGTTAACGTAACAAACATGGGCAGGTGGGACGAGCTCACTCAGCAACGCAGACTGCTGAGGCAGGATAGGTTAAATGGCCCGTTTCTGTGATGAAGCATGTATGGCTCTATGACCAGAAATGTAAATCTGACCAACAGAAGCGCCACCCTCGCGTCTGGAAGAGGCGCCTGATCCTAAGGGAAAAGACAGACGGAAAAGATTTTATTGATTTTTTTATTGAGATGCAGTGAAGAACAGACCCTTCCAGCCCTTTGAGCCACACCACCCAACAACCTTCAAGTAAACACCAATAGTGCAACACTTCGGTGTAAATATGGTGTAATGCTCCCTCCCCCCCCCCCAGTACTCGCTCGCAACACAAGTGTCAGACAATACACCAAAGGCGAGTAAATAATTGCAACTTTATAGTTATTTCCTAGTGATGGTTAGTAGAAACAGATAACCTAAAGGCACCAAGTCAGTAAGTTCATCAGTTAGCGCACATAATATTTTAATACATTGGAGCTCATGCCTCCGGTTCCATCCACAACGACCTTCCGAGCCTTCGGCCACCGTCAGAACCGCCGACGTCCAGTATCCGCCGCCGTGGAACCGCTGTCCGCTCTTCACAGGTCCGTCCTCCTCACTCGCTTCCCGGAAAAGACCGCGAACTCCCGCTCAGCTCGCACATACAAGATAGCATAACAATTCTCCATTGGTTAGTTCCCCCCTTATCTGCAGTTATAACCCAAACATTCCAGCTACAGAGACCCATTACAGCATTAAGTAACATTACAGAGAAGCCATTTTGTTATAACAATACCGAGAAGCCATTTTGTTAGCCTGCACAGTTAACACCACAGTTGATGGTACTGAGAGCCCTACACTCTTCCCCCCATCAAATCAGCCAAGTCACAGGGCAATTTATGATGACCAATTAACCTACTAACTGGTACATGGCTGGACTGTGGGAAGAAACTGCAGCACCCTGAGAAAACCCACGCCTTCTACAGGGAGAATGTGCAGACTCCTTACAGGGGGACATGAGAAAATATGCAGATGCTGGAAATCCAAAGCAACGCACACAAGATGCTGGAGGATCTCAGCAGGTCAGGCCGCACCTGTGGAAAACAGTCAACAGTTGATGTTTCAGGGCAAGGCCCTTCATCAGGACCTCACTAGTCCCAATGAAGGGCCTTGGCATGAAGCATCGAACATTTACTCCTTGCGGCGGACACGGGAATTGAACCCCGAACTCCAACATCACGAGCTGTAATAATGTCACAGTAACTGCTTCGCTACTGTGGCGCAAAATATGTAACTATAATGGGCTGGTAAATCCAGAGAGAAGTGCGGACATCCTGACTGGACTAACTGAGCAAAATAAAATAATAATACCTTATTCTGCAGTGAAACACCTTTGCTTGGAGTCGTGGGACTACAGCAACCTTAATAAAACTGCTGGCAGTCGGCCCCTACCACTCTCTATGATGCAAGTTGAACCCTTGAGGTCAACCTGCTAACGTGAGAGCAGTCAGGTATGTATCATTCCCTGATCAGGCACGTAAATTTCCAGTGTCAGATGTGCACTCAGGTTTAAGATGGTACTACCGAAGGCTTACGCAGCTGACAACTCGTTTGAAAGCAAAGGAATTTGATAAAAGCCATTATTAATACTTTTTTTTTTGGAGGTAGATTGTGGTAAACTATCACCGCAAACAAGCGAGCAAATTCGCAGGACGTGTGCTGCTGGGACACTGCAGAGTTGATGCCCCTGGAATTGGAGCCGTGCGGGTTGGAGTGAATGGCATTTACAGGAGAAGACAGGACAGAGGAGTTCCGATGCCCATCCACCTAACCTGGGTATGGGAGAGGATCACTCTAAATGCCAAGCTGACTTGGAGAGGTCGAGAACAGTGCTCTCAGCGGTGGAATCCAGTTCCGAAGCAAATCAACGGGAGGCATGTTCGAGGCCCAGGTCCTAACGTGAGGTACAATTTGCTGTTGAGACAATCTAAAAGCCAGCCCAAATAGACCGGCAAGGCAGGGTGTCGAGAGTCGGACACCTTGGCTGGATCGTTCTGGGCGCTGAGCTGATTTGGAGAGGTCGAGAACAACTCCCTTGGCGGCGAAAGCTAGGCCAGAAGTGATTTGCCGGCAGCAGGGCTGGGTCCTAGTGCGAAGATCGGACAAAAGAAGTGCTGGCCCAGATAGTCTGGGGCTTTCTGTCTCCATGGCACTGAAGCTGTGACACCGCCCTCGACTTCTCCGCTGCAAACTTCCCGGCGGTTTGTCCCACAAATAAGCCGAACTGAATATTGAAACTTCTGGCTGTTCCAGGGATTTGGATATAAGGACCCAATTTGCTTCGGAATGTAGTTGTTGCCACTCTCTTCCCTTGGTTGTATGCCTTGTTTGTGTTTTTCTCCTCTTTCTCTGAGCGAACTGCAGTGTGACTCTTCCTGTTTTTTAAAGCAATTTTTCCAAGTGCTTTGCATTGCAAATGCCTGCAAGCAAACCAATCTCAGGGTTGTGTAATTTATACCTTCTTTGATAAAAAATGCACTTTGAAACTGCAATACAAGTCAAGTATCATTCCAGATGTACGAGACCAGGATGGACCATTCTAGGGTCAGGTGTGTACTGTACTAGACTGGGACAGATCATGCCAGGGTTGGGTGTGAGGACTGTTCTACACCGGGATGGACCGTTCCAGGGTTAGGTGTCTACTGTTCTAGACCAGGATGGACAATTCCGGAGTCAGGCGTGTACTGTTCTAGACCGGGGTGGACTGTTCTAGAGTTGGGTGTGTATTGTTCTAGGTGGAGATGGACTGTTTCAGGGTCAGTTGTGGAATGTTCTAGACAGGGACCGACCTTTCCAGGGTCTGGCGTGTACTGTTCTATACGAGGATGACCCATTCCAATGTCAGGTGTGTTCTGTTATAGACCGAGATGGACTGTTCCTGGGTCAGGTGTGTACCATTCTACACCAGGATGTGTCATTCGCAGGTCAGTTGTGTACTGGTCTAGACGGCGATGGACCGTTCCCCGGTCAGGCTATACTGTTCTATACTGGGATAGACCATTCCATGGTCTGGTGTGTAATGGGCGATAGTGGGATGAACCGTCCAGTTTCAGGTGTGTTCTGTTCTGTATCAGTTCAGACTATTCCAGGGTCAGGTGTGTACTGTTCAAGACCGGGTTTGTACTGTTCTCTATCAGGAGGGACTGCTCCAGGGTCAGAGTGGACTATTCTATACCGGGATGGACTGTTCCACGGTCTGGTGTGTACTGTTCCAGATAGCGATGGACCATTCTGAGGTCAGGTGTGTACTGCTTTAGAATGGAACAGACCGTTCTAGAGTCAGGTGTGTACAGTTCTAGACTGGGATGGACTGTTCCAGGGTCAGTTGTGTGTTGTTCTGCCATGGGAAGGACCATTCCAGCATCATGTGTGTGCTATCTATACTAGGATGGGCCATTCCAGGGTTAGGTATATACTGTTCAAGACCGGGTTTGACTGTTCCAGAGCCAGGTGTGTATTGTTTTAGACTGGGATGAACTGTATCATGGTCAGATGTGTGCTGTTCTGTACAAGGATAAACCGTTCCAGGGTCAGGTGTATATTTTTCTAGACTGGGATGTGCAGTTTCAGGGTCAGATGTGTGTTGTTCTATACTGAGATGGACTGTTCCACCATCAAGCATTAGCTGTTCTAGACTGGGATGGATCATTCCAGAGTCAGATATGTACAGTTCTAGACTAGGATGGATCGTTCTGGAGTCAGATATGTACGGTTCTAGACTGGGATGGACCATTCCAGGGTCAGATGTGTACTGTTTTATGCCGGGGTGGACCATTCCTGGGTTAGGTATGTACTATTCAAGAACGGGCTGGACTGTTCCAGAGTCAGCTGTATACTGTTCTAAACCAGGATGGGCATTAGGGTCAGATGTGTACTATATTCAGGGATTGATCGTTCTGGAACCGGGTGACAAATGTACAAGGGTCAGGTGTGTACTTCGTTCCAGGGTGAGGTGTGTAATGTCCTATACCACGATTCACTGTTCCAGGGTCAGGTGCGTACAGTTCTAGACTGGGATGGACCATTCCAGGTCAGGTGTGTACTGTTCCATAACAGGACGGAACATTCCAGGGTCAGGTATGAACTGTTCTAGACCAGGATGGACATTTCCAGGATCAGGTGTGCAGTGTTCTAGACCGGGATGAGCCGTTCCAGGGTCAGGTGTGAAGTTTTCTGCGCCGGGATGAATCATTCCAGGATCAGTTGTGTACTGCCGTATGCTGGGATGGACTGTTCCAGGGTGGGTTTATACTGTCCAAGACCGGGCTGGAATGTTCCAGGATCAGGCGTGTGCTGTTGTATCCTGAGATGGATCATCCCAGGCTCAGGTATTTACTGTTCGCTATGGGATGGACCACTCCAGGGTCAGGTTTGTACTGTTCTAGACTGGGATGGACCACTCCAGGGTCAGGTGTGTACTGTTCTAGACTGGGATGGACCATTCCAGGGTCAGGTGTGTACTGTTCGCTATGGGATGGACCACTCCAGGGTCAGGTGTGTACTGTTCTAGACTGGGATGGACCACTCCAGGGTCAGGTGTGTACTGTTCTAGACTGGGGTGGACCATTCCAGGGTCAGGTGTGTACTGTTCTAGACTGGGATGGACCACTCCAGGGTCAGGTGTGTACTGTTCTAGACTGGGATGGACCACTCCAGGGTCAGGTGTGTACTGTTCTAGTCCGGGGTGGACCGTTCCAGGGTTGAGTGTCTACTGTTGTATAAGGGGATGGACCGTTGCAGTTTCCGGACGGTACTGTTGAATACTAGGCCTATACGTTTCCAGGGTCAGGTGTATACTATTCTATATCTGGCATGTGTGTTCTGAAGTCAGCTGTATATTATTACATGATCATGTGAAGTTAATGAGTGCAATTTTCCATCACAATTACTTCTGGCGTGGCTGGGAGAATAGACTGTGTCCTGTTGCAGAGTGTCTTTCCAAAGCGTCAATCAGTCCTTTCCCTCTGCGGGTCCCGCTTGGCCTGGTGAGTTCCTCCGGCAGATGGGTCACTGCTTCTGATTCCAGAATCAACACCCTTTTGTGGCTCCAGACCGTTACCATGGCAGCCCAGCACTGCCACTAGCCTCCAGGTTTCGCATCACCTGAGAGTAACTGACCAGGGTAGGGTTCGTGGGTAGCTGGTGTGGTTGAGTTTATATGTGTGTTTGATTACTCTGTGGTGGTGGTGTTCCTGTCCCAACACTGAGTTGATCATCTAATCTGTTCCCGGTCCAGGTAATAGCCCCATGCTCAATGCTCTTTCGCTAGGTAGCTATGCACCAGCCTGGTTTACTTGTCGTCATAGAGTCAGGCCTGGCAGACAATGTACCACACTCCTTCATCTCCATCTCTGGCCACAGCTTGTCCCACCAGCATCAAACCCACCAAAGCAGGACTACCGGTGGAAGGGAATGGACTCTGGAACCCAGACCTCATGATGTCTGTGGGACATCACCAACACTGTTAGGGAAACCCCCTCCTGATTACTGCTCACAAATTCCCTCAGATGATGCACCAGTGCTTCTGCACAGAAGAAATACTGCAGGTAGCATGGGCAGCACCACCGCCTCGAGGTTCCCCTCTGCGCAGCACTCTGTCCAACATCTCACTGCTCTTTCATCATTGCCGGGTTTAAACCCTGGAACTCCTTCCCAACCAACACAGGAATGGACAATAAGTGTTGTTCTTCCTGCTGGGATTGATTGATCTTCGAGTGGGTTAGAAAGTCAGCACAACATCGTGGACCGAAGAGCCTCTACTGTGCTGTAATATTCTATGTTCGTGGCGATGACAGATCCCCAAAACAAAAGTAAAATTCCTCTTTCCAGGAGTGGCAATCTATTCCCAGTGTTTCACAAATAATCCATTTCTAGTTCATGGATAGTAATAGATCAGTTCTACTGTAACAATCAACTCCCAGTAATCAAATTCCCAAAAAGTGACCATGATTGATTCAACGCACAGAATGAATAATCTCAATAGGTTTCAATAGGTACATTTAATGTCGGAGAAACGTATACAATATACATCCTGAAATTCTTTGCAAGGGGGCACTAATTTCTTCCCAAAACAAGGACAGGCATCCAATCCAAAACTAAGGTAAAGAACTACTCCTAGCACAGGAGAAGTAATTTAACTCTATTTCACTTGAAGACAGTGGCAGTGATCCATTCCCTGAATGGGAATACTAACTCACTCCCAGTGCAGAGAGACGGTAGTCCATTCCCAGATTAGGTAGAGTAACCGAGGATCAACTTTGTATGTTGTGTATTAGGAATTTGCAATGGTGTGTTGGTCAGAGCATGACATTCACAGAAAACAACACCATTCAACAATCATAAGGCACAACACTTTACAGTACCGGTGACCAGGGTTCAATTCCTGCCGCTGCCTGTAAGGAATCAGAATCAGGTTTATTATCACCGGCATGTGACATGAAATTTGTTAACTTAGCAGCAGCAGCAGTTCAATGCAATACATAATCCAGCAGAGAAAAAATAAATAAAATGAAAATAACAATAATAACAAATAAACAAGTAAAATTAATTATGTATGTTGAATAGATTTTAAAAATGTTCAAAAGCAGAAATACTGTATACTAAAAAATAAGTGAGGCAGTGTCCAAAGATTCAATGTCCATTTAGGAATTGAATGGCAGAAGGGAAAAAGCTGTTCCTGAATCACTGAGTGTGTGCCTTCAGGCTTCTGTACCTCCTACCTGATGGTAACAGTGAGAAAAGGGCATGCCCTGGGTGCTGGAGGTCCTTAATAACGGACGCTGCCTTTCTGAGACACCGCTCCCTAAAGATGTCCTGGGTACTGTGTAGGCTGGTACCCAAGTTTGGGAGTCTGTACACTCTCCCAATGATCATTGGTTATTGTTAATAATCCTGTGATTAGGCTAGGATTGAACCAAGGGGTTGCTGGGTGGCACTGCAGGAAGGACCAGAAGGGCCTACTCCACACTGTATGTCAAAAAAAAAATAAAGTTAGACATAAAAGTACAGATTTGGAATAAATTGAGCATAAATACATAAGTACCGGCATGTATTAATAGCGTTACAAGAAGTGGTTTAAAGTGTTTGTAGTGTAGTGCATCAATGAGGATGATAGAGGGAGGTGGTGTGGGCTAACTGAAAAAATGATCAGATTATCTGTTTGGAATAAGATGGCGTAAAGGCTTTATTTTCATAGCCCTATAACGCTTCCTAGAAGGGAGCTTTCGGAAAAGGCAGTTTGCAGGTGGGTAGCGCCCGCAATGATTTTTCCTGCCCACTTCTTTGTCCTGGGCACATACAATTCTTACAGTGATGTAGACGGCAGCCAGTGACCTTTTCTGCTGACCTGAAAGCTCTCTGTAGTATTTGTATCCCATCCCACGATCGTAAAATGTAACCCTTGTGTACCGCAGGGGCAGTATTCCTGAAAGGGCGGGGAGGGTTAATCCAGTGCAGGGTTAGTGATTGTGAGGTGTGATCGTTCCAGAGTAGAGACAGTTGAGAAAGTTTTTGTCACTCGCACAAGTGCAGATGGGCAATGAAAAATGTGCAGCAACATCACAGGAACGTGGTGTCAGATCAGCAGCATTCCCAAGGAAAACAAAATAAAGCTATGTTGTACACTACTTTTACAAGAAAACACATTAGAACACAAAAACCTGTTAATTTTAGTACAAATAGTGCTGATAAACTGTATTGATTAAGGCTTTGCAGCTTGATTCAGGAACGGATTGGTTGAAGGGAAGGAGTTGCTCTGGAACCCGATGGTGTGGGACTTCAGGGTTCTGTACCTCCTGTCAGATGGTATCTATGAGCAGGTGGCATGGCCAGGATGATGGAAACATAGAAAATCTACAGCACGATACAGGCCCTCCGGCCCACAAAGCTGTTCCGAACATGTCCTTACCTTAGAAATTGCCTAGGGTTATCCATAGCCCTCTACTTTACTAAGCTCCACGTACCCATCCAGGAGTCTCTTAAAAGACCCTATCGTTTCTGCCTCCACCACCTTCGTCAGCAGCCCATTCCGCACACTCACCACTCTCTGTGTAAAAAACTTACCCCTGACATCTCCTCTGTACCTACTTCCGTGCACCTTAAAACTGTGCCCTCTCGTGCTAGCCATTTCAGGCCTGGAAAAAAGCCTCTGACTATCCACACGGTCAATAATGGATGGTGCCTTGTTGAGGCAGAGCCTCCTGTGGACACGACCAACGATGGGGAGGGACGCATCTGCGCTATATGGGGCAGAGACCACGACTCGCTACGGCTCCTCGCATTCCTGATAGTGACCCACTCCAACTGCAGGAAGAGTGACAAGAGTGCAGGGGCAATAATCAATGCAGGAAATTGATCCAGCCCTAATGCGGGAGGGTAATCCATGCCTTGTGCAAGAGTAGCAGGGTTAGTTGCAAATGGGTAGTGCAGGAACAGTGATCCACTGGTGGTACAGGGTAGTGATCCATTTCAGTAATCTGTTCCCAGTGCATCAGTAGTGATTCATACGAGGGGTGATTGATAAGTTCGTGGCCTAAGGTAGAAGGAGATGAGTTATACAGCTCTTGTTATATGCACGTGCAGTTCAACTCTTTGAGTAAAAATGCAGAAAGTTTGAAGTTAATAACCGATCTCCTTCTACCTTAGACCATGAACTGATCAAACACCCCTGCTGTGGACACTTTATGGAGATCCAAGATCCGTATGCTCCATGACCACTGGACTAAGTGTGTAAATGTAGGAGGGGACTATGTTGAAAGATAAATGTGCTAGGTTTTCTAAAATTGACTCCTTCTACCTTAGGCCACGAACTTACCAATCACCCCTCGTAGTCTGAACTTGGGATTGTGTCGCCATGGTTGCGAATGCACAAAACCTGGGCAAACCCCTCGGTCACAAGCACTGCACAAGTCACACAAAATGCTGGTGGGGAATAAAAAGCCGATGTTTCGGGCCAAGACCCTTCATTGGGAGTTCTGTACACTGGCGTGAACTACTCACCCGCCCCTGTTTCACTCGCTTTGAGCGCAGGTTTTGGGATTTTTGCATCTTCTGGAGCTGAGGACAACCTCCCTTCGCACTGGTGAGTTGTTAGCTGCCATTTCAAGGTGCCGGCGTGATCAAAGAGATGATTCGGTTTCTCTCTGCCGGCAAGTGACCGGGCTCCGGAATGCGATACTGGTCAGAAAATTGGCCCTGACCTTTAAAGGCCTAGAGCTTCACAACGTTATTTATCGGGGCATCACTGAGTTGTGGTACCCTTGTATGAAAGGACATAGGAAAGAGTTAATAGTTAAGAGTTAAGAGTTATATTAATATTTCAAACATTTCATTGATTTAAGATAGACATTGATATTTGCATCACTTGCCATCTATTCATGAATCAATACGTTTATGATATTATGAGCACTGCCTCCTGCGCATGTTTTTTTCCCAACATTATTATGTGGAATGCTAATGAAAGAGCTTATGAACCATTGCTGATCAGAGAGGGCAGCTGACTAATGGATGCTGTCACAGTCGCACAGCCGTTCCTCCTGATGGGCCAATAGGATTGCTCCTCAGGATGGGTTGAATGGCTTCCTACTACACATGCGGGCGCGACAGAGAAGGAAAGGTGTTTTCAGTTTCGAGGGCAACTTGAAGAGCACCTTCAATGGCTCACAAACACAAGGAAATCTGCAGATGCTGGAAATCCAAAGCAACACACATCAAGTGCTGGAGGGACTCAGTAGGCCAGACAGCATCTGTAGAAGTGAATAAACAGTCGGCGTTTCAAGCCGAGACCCTTCATCAGGACGGGAAAGGAAGAGAAGCTGGAGTAAGGTGGTGTGGGGGTTGGGGGAGAAGGTCAGCAAGGTGTTAAAGAGGTGTGCTTAGAGCCAGGGATAGAAATATTCCATTGCTGGGGTATGGAGAAGAGTATTGGTGAAGATTTGGCCATTTATGGAAGGTTCCTTTTAGTGATGTTGAGGTTGCAGCTCTCCCTAAATAATCTACTACCTGTTAGTTCGGAAATCCCAAAGTTTCGCCTCTGGTTCAGCCACTGACATTTGCTGGGCTCCCTTCTCATTCAGCTGCCCCTAGTTCAAGTGCCTGCATGATTTACAACTGGACCATGGTCACAATGGATTGAAACATGCCCAAATGAAAATCTATACTCTTTCATATCTGACAGAAGTCGCCACGTTGTAGACATGCAAGCAGCAGGATTAATTTACCGAACATAAATACATTTCAATGCCAGCTCTAGCTGAGGGACTTTGATCCCAGATCCTGAAACTTGGTCTGTGGTTCATTTATATTTTCTCATGACATAGAAGGAGACCACTCAGCCCGTCGAGTGTATGCTATCCAAGCTATCACATTCCTCCCACCTGATTTTTTTTTGCATCCTATACAGGGTTAACTTATCGGCACATTTTCGGATATAGGAGGAAACTCAAATCCAAAGCAACACACATAAAAGTTTGCATATTCTCCCTTAAGTTATGTGGGTTTACCTCACAAGCTACTGGAGAAACTTAGCAGATCAGGTAGCATCTCTGGAAATAAATAGATAGTTGACCCTATAGGCCGAGACCCGAGGACTTCCTGAAGAAGGCCTGAAATGTTGACTGCCTCTTCATTTCCATAGATGCTGCCTGGCCTGCTGAGTCCCTCCAGCAGTCTATGGGGCAAACTCACACAGTTTAAGGAAGAACGTGCGGACTCCACATGGAGAGCATTCAAGCTGGGGAGTTTATCTCCACAGCTGTACTGCCCTGTGCGGAGAACTTTCCCAACTCGACCTCCGGATCTCTGAAGGACATGGAAAGAGAGGTCTACAGCCCAGGCAGGCAAATTTTCCCGAGCACTCACCCAGCCTCTGGGGTTCAGCCCTGTGAGGGACCATTTACAAAATGTACCCCATACCCTGCGCTCGTACTCTCCCCCCCTTCTGTCAGGGCACAACATGACTGCTCTCACTGTGACCATGAGATAATATCACTCTTGTCAACCTTTACTTTCTGAGTTTGCGACAGGTTGACATAGAGCAGGGGTTCCTTACCTTTCAACGCCATGGACCTCTGGTTATTGGGAACCCCTGATGTTGAGGGTGGTTGATGGTCAGCATAGACCCAAAGGGCTGAAGGAACTTCGCCCTGTTTTCTCTCTTTGTCATTCTGTCAGGGAGCTTTACTTCAACCTAACATCGTTTTTGGCTTTTGACAAAAGGATCTAATTTTGAGTTGTGTGTTTTAAAGTAATTTTATTTTAAATATTAACAAAAATGTCAAATATTATTTTTCTTGAGTACTGGCCCCAGAAGGACTTCAGTGAGTCATGCAGCAAAGAACAACACAGACAGGAACAGGCTTTATGGTCCACAATATTAATGCCGACCACCAAACCAATCCAGAGCAACCAGATCTATATCCCTCCATTACTTTCTGCCCATATACCTGTCTAAATGCCTCTTCAATGTTGCTGTTATGTCTGCTTCCACCACGTCCTGGCAGTGTGTTCCAGACATCTACCACTTTCTGCATAACGAGCTTGCTTTGTGAATTTCTTTTAAACTTTCCCCCTCTCACCTTAAAGCTTTGTCCTCTAGTATTTCACATCTCAATCCTGGTATAAGACTCTGACTCCCCACCCTAACTATGCCTCTCAGAATTTTAGCCATTTCTACTTGATGCACCAGAGAAGAGAGTTCAAGTTTGTCCGGCCTTCCCTTATATCCGGTTCTCTCTCATCCAGCCAGCATCCTGGTGAACCTCTTCTGCAGCTTCTCCAAGAAGAGATGCAGGAGGTCAGCAGGGACATATTGTGTTTTTGTCAGGAAACGTAAAGGAGGCTTGACCCCAAAGCAGAGCAGCAGAGACAATTTAGCAGTAAATGATATTTTAATCGTAATTACGTGTCGTGTTGTACCACGTAGATGATCGTGATATTTTGACCGTAATTGTTCTTGGTGACTTTTTCTACAGAAGTGGTTTGCCTTTGCCTTCTTCCAAGACGGGTGCCCCCAGCCATGATCAATACTCTTCAGAGATTGTCTTCTTGGCATCAGTGGTCACATAACCAGGAATTGTGATATAAACCAGCCAACCATCACCTGCTCCTATGGCCTTACCTGACCCTGACCTTGCTGAACAGGTGTCACACCTTCCCCAAGGGTGACCTACAGGCTAGTGGAGAGAAGGAGCACCTTACACCTCCTTTGGTTGAGAGCTATCTCCACTCTGCTGCCTGGACCTTGTGAATAGACCACAATCCATGAGGAGCCATAAGACAATAGAGAACAGAAATTAACACAACAAGGTTATCTTCAGGCAGGAAGAGTGGCAGCAGGAAGCAATTGGTTGGTTCAATGAGTGAACAGGGACTGTGCATGAGAACTGGGGCTAAATAGGCTGCAGGTGATGATTTATAAACAAAAGGCAGGTGACTCCTATTAGCTGAGGGATTTCCCCTTGAAACAGAACAATATAGTGCTTAAACAGTGGTATAATCAGCTTTATAAGGTATAGTCCTCTTTAAAGCTGCCATATGCAGTCAGAATCCCAACCCCACTGCATGCAGCCTCGAGAAGGCTTTCCTGGGCATGAGACGGTCTTCCACCTCCTCATGGGCTCTGTTTGCCAAGAAGTTTTAGAAAGGAATGTTCTGTCTCTTTATTGAGCTTCATCCTAAGTAACTGTGGAGCACAGTGCTGAGAGAGTGCTGCAGTTTTTGAAAATGCTGTCATTGGCACTCGAGGAAAGGGGGATTTTTTTTCCTGTTTATTCCTCACTGAACATCATATTAATGAATGTGTTATCTCATTGAACGACTGGGAGCTTGCTGTGCCCGAATGATACAGAGTGGTGGCTGAATTTCAGTTGCATCCCACTAGTGGTAAAGGGATTTGGGATGTCATGGAGCCAGGGAGTATAGACCATTCGGCCTACCATGTTTATTGTCGCCCATCCCATCTTGCAGCACTTGCCCCCTGTGGCCGGCATTTCAAAAGCTCGAATGTGCTTCTGAAATGCTAATGGTGACTCTGTTTCAGCAGTCAATAGCTTTGTTCAACTCTACATGTTCTTAATCGTCCAAAGCTTTCGCCATCTTTTAGAAAGCAGGCAAACAGGCCCTTGAGCCTATTGAGTCTGCCCTGACTCACAGCCATCCATTCATCCATATTTTACTCCCCACCCAATGGCTCTCCTCAACCCCCAGATTTTCCCACTCACCAGCACATTAGTGGCAATTCACAGTGGCCAATTTATTGACCGATCTGCATGTCTTTGGGATGTGGGAGGCTGGAGCACCCATATGGTCACGGGGACACTGGCAGAGGTCAGGATTGAACCCAGGACCTTGGAGCTGTGAGGCAGCAGCTCTACCTACTACACCACTGGACTAGAGTTGAGACTTGCCAGAAGAAAAAGGCTTCAACCTGTTGTCTGTACTGACTGATATCGGCCCCCTTGTAGGCAGTACAATGTCGAGAAAAGAAGAAGGTTGCATTTTCCATAGAAGAGCAACAATTTGCATTCCTTACTGTGAAGATTAACCCCAAGCTTCTCCCAGCAGATCTAGGGGGCACTGACCTTCGATTAAAAGTGCGGCCCAAAGCTGAGTTGGATGTAAATAACAGGCCAAGGGCTTTGTGACATTGACGCTGCTGTTTCTGTTTTGTGACGTGTGAATGGAAAAGCAGCTCAAATTCCCAGTGGCTAGGTTATATTTTTCTCCAGTTGCATACAGAAAATGAATCACAATGCTTTATATCTGTACACTGCATCGGCAGCGCTTGATGGAGACTTACTGCCCTCAGAGATGCTGCTGTGAACCGCTGCACTCAGCTCCCTCCTGTTTCCGATCAATATCCCGCCTCCAGACAAGGTGGGGAGTTGATCATCCCTGCCTCCCATTGTGGAAAGCTTTCAGCGGGGTGGGGGGCGGGGAGTGGTGGTGCAGCTAGTAGAGTGGCTGCCTCACTTTCAAGGGTCAAAGGCCAAGGATTCCAGCGCGCCCTGTGAGCATGTTTGCGTGTTCTCCCTGTGCCCATCCGGGGTTTTCTCTGGGTGCTCCAGGTTCCTCCCACATCCCAAAGACATGCAGGACAAATGGTCGTTGTAGATTGTAGGTGAGTGGTAGAATCTGGGGCGAGATGGTGTTGGCGGGGAGAATAAAATACGATTAGTGTGAATAGGTTGAGTAAATGGTTTAGCAGTCAGTGTTTCAGATCAAGCTTTTGTCTGGGGGTGGAGTGATTCTGAAAGGATATTTCCCACCATTTGTCTGGTTACAAGGTAAGGGGCCAGTCATTTAAAACCATATGATATAGGAGCAGAAGTAGGCCATTTGGCCCATCGAGTCTGCTCCACTATTTCGTTATGGCTGGTTCAGTTTTCCTCTCAGCCCCAGTCTCCTGCCTTCTCCCTGTATCCCTTCATGCCCTGACCAATCAAGAATCTATCAACTTCTGCCTTAAATATACATAAAGACTTGGCCTCCACAGCTGCCTTGGCAAAGAATTCCATTGATTCACCACCCTCTGGCTAAAAAAAATTCCTGCTCATCTCTGTTCTAAAAGGACACCCCTCTATTATGCAGCTGTGTCTTCTGGTCTTTGACTCTTCCCCCCACCCCCAAAGGAAACATCTTCTCCACATCCACTCGATCAAGACCTTATACCATTCAACAGGTTTCAATGAAGTCACCCCTCATTCTTCTGAATCCTAGTGAATACAGGCCCAAAGCCATCAAACGCTCCTCATATGACAAACCATTCAACCCTGGAGTCATTTTCATGAACCTCCTTAGAACCCTCTCCAGTTTCAGCACGTCCACAGACGCTGCCCGGCTTGCCGAGTTCCTCCAGCATGTTTTGTGCATTGCTTTGGATTTCCAGCCTCTGGAGATTTTCCTGTGCTGGAATCCAGAAGGACTCCGGAGACTCCAGAGGAACTCAGCGGGTCAAGCAACATCTGAGAAGGCAGGTCAAGCCTTTGTCTGGGTGTTTTGTGTCTCCCATCGTTGGGCTGCTTACAAGGTAAGGGGCCAGTCATTTAAAACTGAGGTGCAAAGGAATTTCTCCTTGCAGAGTTCAATGGATCTTGAAATGCTCTCCCCGTTGGTCCAGCGTCTGGAAACAGATGGAGATTTTTAGAAGTTTTATTTATTGAGATGGAGAGCGGAATAGGCCCTTCTGGCCTTTCGAGCTGTGCCGCCCAGCAATCCTCCAGATTTAACCCTAGCCTAATCACGGGACAGCTTACAATGACGATTAACCTACAAACCGGTACGTCTTTGGACTGTGGGAGGAAAGCAGAGCATGAGATTGCAGATGCTGTAATCAGGAGAAAAATGCAAAATATTGTTGGAGCACCGCAGGTCAGGCAGCATCTGTGTAGGCAGAGGGATGCCTGGATTGAGATCCTGGTTGACAACTCTTTGCCTCCACAGATGCTGTCCCACCCTCTGAGTTCCTCCAGCAGTCCTCTGCCCGTTGAGTATTAAGAATGTAAACGACCCAAACAGGGAGCAGAAGAGGCTGAAGGCATAGATGAATTTATGGTGAAGTCAGATGAAGACATGAACGTGGACAGAACCCCAAATGTTTTGTGGGGGGAGATGGAGACAACCTATGTATCACAATCGCTGTAAATTCAAGGTGAATTTTTGCAATGACTCAGATGGGAGACAGTGATATAAGAGATTCATATCTCTCTCCTCTAGTCCCCGCTCTGGACTCTAACCTCTTCTTTTCACTGTCTATCACCTCCCCCAGGTGCCAATCCTTTTTCCCTTTCTCCCAACGCCCACTCTATTCTCCCATCAGATTCTTTCATCTCCAGCTCTCTGGCTTTTCCACCCACCTGGCTTCACCGATCACCTTTAGCTGACCCTCCTTCCCTTCCCCACATCTTTTTATTCTGGCATCATTTCCGCTTTCTTTCCGGTCTTGATGAAGGGTCTCAGTTAACCAGTTCTGTTTATTCACTTCCATGGATGCTGCCTGACCTTCTGAGTTCCTCCAGCATTTTCTCTGTGTGTTACTCTGGACCTGTATACTTTCTTTGTCCATCGGATATAACTCGATTGATGAGCTGGAGCAAAGCAAACAGCATTCTGCCTCCCCACCACAGGTGTGAACCAACAGCCACCGGCATTGTGACCAGGTTGCTTGTTCTATTCTTGATTGATAGATTCATAATCAATTAGTGGGATCGCCTTCCTCTGCACTGGTGCTGGCAACTATCACTGTACACTATTAATGGTGTCTCTCATGTAAAAAATAAGACTGGTGGTTGTTTGAATTACTACAGAGAACTAATACAGGCATCATTTATAGTTTTTGAAAGATACTCTGTCAGTTAAATGAGGCATTATAATCTCATGAAATGAATTGTATCTGGTCTTGCTCCTGTTTGATCTTATCCCTTATTAAACTTGATTTGTAGTTTGTGGCCTGAACAATACAATCTGGCAGAGTGTACTCAGCCAGAGAGGTAATGAAGGAATGGCACCATTTCCAGTAAATACCTCAGCTGGCAAAGGACTTATTGCTGTTTGTCGCTCCTTATCCCAGATTACTAACGTTATTGGGTTCCATATCAGTGCAGATTGAAAGCTTGCCTTAGTATAATGCATGAGATCAAATTAACCCACTGTGAGCAAATTTTACCGTGAAGCGGGAGAAGGCAATGCCAAGTAGAGAAAAAGGCTCTTTAACTAGATTTGCAATGGACAAGCTGAATTCTCGCTGCGTACTATTTCAGTTCCCCTTCCTATTATTGCACTGTCCTGTTTGTCTCCTGTCTTCTTCCCTGCTTCCTTTCTTCCACCTGGGCAGCTTACAACTAGTGGGATGAGCATTGAAATATCCAGTTCCAAGTAACCCTCACCTTCAATTCTCCCCCTGCCTGTTACGATTCTCCTTTAGCCCCCTCTCCTATTGTTGTCCCAAACACCCTATAGACCCCAATGCCCATTTTCAACCTTCCCCTCCCCCTTGTGATTCCACCTACCTACTACCCACCTCTGAACCCCTCCCCCATCCAGTTCCACCTGCTCTTCACCGCTCCCCTATGATTCCCATTCTCATCTTCCTTACTTATCAGATTCTGGCTCTGATAGACCCCTGTGTTCCTGCTTATCTCCCTTCCGCTGCTTTCCCCTCCTTTACCCTCCCCTCTCCCCACACCCGGCTCCATCTGCCAATTTTGTCTGCCTCCACTTATCAAGCTGCTGCCTCCCTCTCCTGGCTCCAACTCCCCCCCCCCCACAAGTCACCAGATCTGCCCATCACCCATTGCCCCTCCTTGGTCCACCAATCACCTGCCGGCTCACATTTCGCCACTGCCCCTCTCATCTCCACTCTCAATCCTGATGCCGGGTTTCACTGCAGACTATTGGCAATTCCATCATCGGCTGTCTCTCCAACAGAGCAGAATGGCGCAGAAGCAGGTCCTACTCAACTACTCCATGTCAAGCAAGATGTCCTTGCAAACGTTGAGCTTGTACCCTCTAAACCTTTGCTGTCCATCTATCTGTCCAAGTGCCTTGTAAATGTCACTTGCCTCAACCACTTCCTCTGGCAGCTCGTTCCACCAAGGTCAACGATGGTTATTATCTCACTGCTATACAACCCGATTGAATGGTGTCCCAGTATGGCAAGATGGTCACTTGACCTCACAATCTTCCTCGCTATCACCTTGCACCTTGTTGTCTACCTGCAGTGCACTTTCCCTGGAAGGGTAACATTTTATTCTGCATTTTGTTGGTATCGCCTTCCCTTGTAATGAGGTGATCTGTGCGAGTGGTTTTCCACCTCACACCTTGGTTCGTGTGACAATGATAAACCAAAGTGTCTCACGCACACTGCTGGAGGAACTCAACAGGTCAGGCAGCATCCATGGAAACGCATAAACAGTCAACACTTTGGGCCAAGACCCTGCTTCAGAACTGAGAAGGAAGGTGGAAAATGACAGAATTAAAATGTGGAGGGAGGGGAAAGGGACTAGCTGGAAGCCAAGGGAAGGAGAAGGAGGAGAGTGGACCGTAGGAGAAAGGGAAGGTGGAGGGGACCCAGGGGGAAGTGATAGGGAGGTGAGAAGTGGTAAAAGGTCAGAGTGGGGGATAGAGGAAGGTCGAGGAGGGGAGGATACGTTTACTGGAAGAAGAAATCAGTCTTCACACCCAGATGGAATATAAGATGTTTCTCCTCTACACTGAGGGTGACCTCATTGTGGCACAAGAGGAGGCCATGGACTGACACATCGGAACAGAAATGGGAATTGGAATTAAAATGGGAGGTCCCACTTGTGGTGGGCGTTGCGAAGCGGTCCCCCAATATCATGTCCAGTGCTCCGATGAGACCCGTCGTAAATAAAGGGACCGCTTTGGCAAGCTCCTCCGCACCATCCGCCACAAGCGGGACTTCCCATTAACCAAAGTGATTTAATTCTGATTTTCATTCCTGTTTCAACCCTCAGGGCCCACCTCAGAGTGCAAGAGCAGCACCTCCCATTCATCCTGATAGCACGAATATGTACTTGCTCTATGGTAAACAAATTCCGCCCCCCACCTTTCTCTATTCCCCACTTTGACTTCTTATGTCTCATCTGTATTGCTTCCCCCTCCCCTGGGTCCCCTCCTCCTTCCCTTTTCTCTATTGTCCACTCTCCTCTCCTATCAGATTTCTCCTGCTCCAGTCCTTGACCTTTCTCAACCACTTGGCTTCATCTATCACCTTCCAACTAGCCTCTCTCCCCTCTCCCCCAGCTTTTAATCCTGGCACCTTTCTCCTTCCTTCCAAGTCCTGAAGCAGGGTCTTGGCCTGAAATGTTAATTCATTTCCATAGATGCTGCCTGACCTGCTGAGTTCCTCCAGCATTTTGTGTGCGTTGCTCAAATTTACAGCGTTGGCAGATTTTCACTTGTTTGTATTTTATGGGATTTTTTCTTATGGAATTCGGTGTAATTTATGGGATTCATCCAACTAACATCCAGCCAATAGGATGCTTGAGTTATGATCATTACTGCATGAAGCAAAACACAGCAGCCATTTTATGCACAGGAAGATTCCTCAGTGCGAGAATGAGAGATAATGAAGTGTTGATGGGGGGTTTGAGGTAAACATTGATCACAACATCAGAGAAATCCTCCTCTGGATTTCTCCACATGGTCTGTGGGAATCTTTTCAGGGCATATAGGTCCACTTTGTGACATCTCATCTGAAGCTGATTATCATCTCCATTGTGCAGTGCGATGACTGAAGGGAAACCACACAGAGGTGTATCTCTGGCTCCCACTTCAAGCCCACCCAGAAGCTGGCAATCATTGGAAACTGACTCCAAACATCTGGTGCCGCTTTACCTGTCCTTCAAAGAGCAGATGCTCTGCCATTTTCCTGAGATACCTGGACTTGGCGAGACAAACGCTGGCATTCTGGGAACAGCTGACAAATCCAGACTCTTCATCAGGCCCATTGTTCTGGTTTTCCTACACACCTGGATTAGCAATGAGAAAGCCTGCTTCCATTCATTCCATCCCGAGCAATTGTGATGCATTTTGTGTACCGATACTCATACACCGTTCCCTGTTCTTAACCATACCACCTGCTGAATAATAAACAGTTAAAAACCTAAAACAGTTTTCACGAAAATGGCTGGAAGCTCTGTTCCAACACTAATCCTTACTCCCTAGGCCTTCAAAGCAGTCATCTGAGCCTTTTATTCTAGGTAACATTACTACTTATTAACTCCTGACTAGAGATTAAATGACTGTATTTTACAACCATGGAGAAATTGAGAGATAGAGCATCTAAAGGAAGCCTTCCAGTATCCTTAACCTTGCCATGTGGAAATGCCAGAGGGACTCCAAACTCTGCAACGATAGAAAATTCACCAGGCCATCAATGCCAAGGTCTGAACTAATGATCTGAAGATCTGAGTTCAAATCCCTCCACACAGCTGTGGAATTAAAATCGAGTTCATCGATAACCTGAATTGGAAATCTGTGATGATCATCGTGGAACTATTGAATTGTTCCAAGGATGCAACTGGGTTATTCGTGTCTTTTTATGAATGAAATCAGCTGCACTGGGATGTACGAGACCACAGATCCACAGGGGTAAAGAGATACAGCACAGAAGCAGGCCCTTCAGCCCACTGTCCATACTGACCATCAACTAGTCAAGTCAAGTCAAGTCAACTTATATTGTCATTTCGGCCATAACCTCTGGTACAGTGCATAATAAAAATCAGACAATGTTTTTCAGGACCATGGTGTTACATGACACAATACAAAAACTAGACTGAACTACGTAATAAAAAAAAACACAGAGAAAGCTATACTAGACTACAGACCTACCCTGGACTGCATAAAGTGAACAAAAACAGTGCAGGGATTACAATAAATAATAAACAGGACAGTAGGGCAAGGTGTCAGTCCAGGCTTCGGGTATTGAGGAATCTGATAGCTTGGGGGAAGAAACTGTTACATAGTCTGGCTGTGAGAGCCCGAATGCTTCAGAGCCTTTTCCCAGTTGGCAGGAGGGAGAAGAAATTGTATGAGGGGTGTGTGGGTTCCTTCATAATGCTGTTTCCTTTGCATATGCAGTGTGTAGTGTGAATGTCCGTGATGGCAGGTAGAGAGATCCTGATGATCTTCTCAGCTGTCCTCACTATCTGCTGCAGGATTTTGCAATTCGAGATGGTGCAATTTCTGAACCAGGCAGTGATGCAGCTGCTCAGGATGCTCTCAATACAACCCCTGCAGAATTTGATGAGGATGGGGGTTGGGAGATGGACTTCCCTCAGCCTTCGCAAAAAGTAGAGACGCTGCTGGGCTTTCTTTGTTATGGAGCTGGTGTTGAGGGACCAGGTGAGATTCTCCACCAGCCGAACACCAAGAAATTTGGTGCTCTTTACGATCTCTACCGAGGAGCCGTCGATGTTCAGCAGGGAGTGGTCTCTCCGTGCCCTCCTGAAGTCAACAACCATCTCTTTTGCTTTGTTCACATTCAGAGACAGGTTGTTGGCTCTGCACCAGTCCGTTAGCCGCTGCACCTCCTCTCTGTAAGCTGACTCGTCGTTCTCGCTGATGAGACCCATCGCGGTCGTGTCATCGGCGAACTTGATGATATGGTTCGAGCTGTGTGTTGCAGCACAGTCGTGGGTCAGCAGAGTGAACAGCATTGGACTGAGCACACAGCCCTGGGGAGCCCCCGTGCTCAGTGTGATGGTGTTGGAGATGCTGCTCCCGATCCAGACTGACTGAGGTCTCCCAGTCAGGAAGTCTAGCATCCAGTTGCAGAGGGAGGTGTTTAGGCCCAGTAGGCTCAGCTTTCCAATCAGTTTCTGAGGAATGATTGTGTTGAATGCTGAACTGAAGTCTATGAACAGTACCCGAACGTATGTGTCTTTTTTGTCCAGGTGGGTTAGGGCCAGGTGGAGGGTGGTGGCAATGGCATCGTCAGTTGAGTGGATGGGACGGTACACAAACTGCAGGGGGTCCAGTGAGGGGGACAGCAGGGTCTTTATATGCCTCAACAAGCCTCTCAAAACACTTCATGATGATGGATGTAAGTGCAATGGGACGGTAGTCATTTAGGCAGGACACTGAAGACTTCTTCGGCACGGGGACGATGGTGGCAGCCTTGAAGCACGTTGGAATGGTGGCGCTGCTCAGGGAGATGTTGAAGATGTCAGTGAGAACATCTGCTAGCTGGTCTGCACATCCTCTGAGCACTCTACCAGGGATGTTGTCTGGTCCGGCACCCTTCCGTGGGTTGACCCTGTACAGGGTTCTTCTCACATCGGCCATGGTGAGACACAGTAACTGGTCATTCGCAGGAGGGGTGGACTTCCTCACCGCCATGTCGTTTTCTGCCTCAAACCGGGCGTAGAAGTTATTCAGCGCATTTGGGTGGGAAGCATCACCTGCACAGTCAGGTGATGTTGTCTTGTAATTGATGATGTCCTGGATGCCCTTCCACATGCGCCGCGTGTCGCCGCTGTCCTGGAAGTGACTGTGGATTCGCTGGGCTTGTGCACGCTTTGCCCCTCTGATGGCTCAGGACAGTTTGATCCTTGCTGTTGTTAAAGCTGCCTTGTCGCTTGCACTGAAGGCGGAGTCGCGGGACCTCAGCAGCGCACGCACCTCTGCGGTCATCCATGACTTCTGTTTGGCACGTATAGTGATGGTCTTGGACAGAGTAACATCATCAATGCACTTGCTGATGTAGCTGGTCACTGATGCTGTGTGCTCCTCTAAGTTGGCAGAGTTGACATCGGTTGCAGCCTCCCTGAACATGTGCCAGTCAGTGTGCTCAAAGCAGTCTTGAAGAGCAGAGATGGCTGCTGCTGGCCAGGTTTTCACCTGCTTCTGAACTGGTCTGGAGCGCCTGCTGGGATTAGCATAACAGAGATGTGGTCTGAGTGTCCGAGGTGGGGGCGGGGCTCTGTCCGGTATGCATTGGGGATGTTTGTGTAACTACCCATTGTCATTAATTCTTCACTAAGCCCATGGTATTCTCTTCACACTCCCTTCTACTTCCTGACAGATTCTGCCACTTGTTTTCAAACTAGGGGCAATTTACAGCAACACATATACTCAAATAAGTTTGCAGGTGCTGGAAATCCAAAGCAACAAACACAAAACACTGGAGAATCTCAGCAGGTCAGGCAACATCCACAGAAATTAACTTTGATTTGGCCCGAGACCCTTCTTTGGGACTGGAAAAGAAGGGCACCTTATATTCTGTCTGGGTAGCCTCCAACCTGATGGCACGAATATAGATTTCTCTTTTTGCTGTGCAAATTTCCTTTCCTCTTTTTGTATTCTCCACTCTGGCTCCACTCTTGCTCCTTCTCAGCTATCTATCGCCTCCCCCGGTGCTCCTCCCCCTTCCATTTCTCCAATTGTCCACTCTCCTCTCCTCTCAGATTCCTGCATCTCCAGCCCTTTACCTTTCCCACCCACCTGGCTTCACCTAACACCTTCTAGCTCTCTCTCTACCCCTCCCCTTCCCAACCAACCTTTTTTATTCTGGCTTTTTCCTCCTTGAAGAAGGGTTTTGGCCTGGATCGTTGACTGTTTATTCATTTATATGCTTGCTGAGTTCCTCCAGCATTTTGTGTGTGTTTTAACTCATACACTATCGGGATATGGGAGGAAACCAGGGAGCTCGGGGAAACCCATGTGGCCACAGGGAGAACGTGCGAACTCCACCAAGACAACACCCGGGGCAGGGATTGAACCGGGCTCACTAAAGCAGTAAATCAGCAACTTTACCGAATGCCCTATTGCTACTAATGCTGTGTCATCACAACAGACGCTGCCCCTGCGCCAATATAGATGGATTTTGCACTGCACTTTTATTTTAATTGAGTAAGAAGTGGCTGTGAAAAGCTGAAACCGATACCTAAATCGTATTTCCCATTAGTTACACAATGGGAGGATGGGTTTCAAGCCAATTCCTTACCAAGCGTAGAAGCTATTGGAAAATGGTTTCAGAACAGAGGGAAAGAATCTAACCTGTGATGCACTCATACTGAGCAATGCAACACCCTCAATCAATTCACGTTTAATTTAAATGCTGGTGCGAACACATTTCTTGTTCAAAAAGGAATGCAGTGAAAAAGCTGATGGAGCTTTTCCTTTTACTTACAAGGTCAAACGCAAAGGAGCTTAACAAGGGGCTGGTGAGAGGAGGTTCTAGCAGATCATATGTAATGGCGACTGGAACTAAACCATGACCAGTCCTCTTCTTGCTTGGTGGGTGATCTTCATTTAACCAAAAGAGGTTTATTAATGTATTTACAGGACTGGTATTAGTTTATTATTGTCACATGGGGTGGCACGGTAGTGTGGTGGTTAGCACAATGCTTTACAGGGCCAGCAACCTGGGTTCAATTCCCACTGCTGGCAGTAAGAAGTTTTCCCATTTGATTCGTGACCACATGGTGTCAAAGCCCTGACTGTTAATTCCTCATCTTCTCCTAATTCCCTTTGATGATGGCACACCTGATTTTCATCAAGACCTGTAGTATAAGAACACCAGCTTTACACCTACTAGTTGCCAGATCGTTGGTTTTGCCAGTGTGGTAATTAACACTTCCTGGCTGCTTAGGATTATATGTCTTAATAGATCAGTTTTTTAAGTTCTGCTCCATTTCTGAGGTTTACCTGTGAAACCCAGTCTCTCCGTGTCAAGATAAGTTCTGCCTGTCTCCTGCCTTCCTGCTCTCCCTCCCGTTTGCTGTTCAATGCTCACGGCCACATCTGCATCCCAACTAACTCTCCGTGCCCGTGTCCCTCGCTTGGGTTTGCCTTGTTTGTTGCAACACATGGGTTTCCTCAAAGTCCAAAGTAGATCTTTGTAAATTGTCCCATGATTAGGCTAGGATTTAATTAGGGGATTGTTGAACAACACAGCTTAAAGGCCAAAAGGGCTTGTTCTGCACTCTACCTTGATAACTAAAAATAAAATTTACTGCGGTAGGCTAATTATGCCATACATAATTACATTGAGGTAGTAAAAAAGAAATCAGAGTACAGAATATAGTGTTGCAGTTACAGAGAAAGTGCAGTGCAGGTAGACAATTAGGTTGAAAGGCCACAAAGGAGTAGATTGAAGGATCAGGAGTTCAAATTTTAGTGCATGAGAAGTCTTTTCAAGGGTTCTTTTCAAGAAGTGCCCCTTGAGTCCGGTGGTAAATGATCTCAAGTTTACGTACCCTCGACCTGAAAGGCCAGGGGAAAAGAGAGAATGACTGGGTTGGGAAGGGCCAATTGTGTTGGCTGCTTTCCCAAAACAGGAGGTAAATGTTCACAGAGTCAATGGAGCGATGGACTGAGCTGCAATTTCTACCAGTAGTGGTCAGTTCAGCTGGCATCCCAAGCTGTAATGCGTCTGGATAGGATACGTTCCATGATACATTTTTAAAAGTTGAGAAAGTCTTTAGGGGTATGCCAAGTTTCCCAAGCCTTCTGAGGAAGTAGAGATATTGGTGTGCTTTTTGGCTTTGTTGGCTGTAGTGTCAAGGTGGTTGGACCAGGACAAGTTGTTGGAGATATTGACACCGTTACCAATTCATATTGACAGCAAGTTAGAATATTGCCATTCTCAGCCAGGTGTCCTTCAGAAAGCCAGTGGACTTCCTCTAGTGATGCCCACCGATAAGTGTATCATCAGAAGAGGGGTAGACTCTCAGTTAATGCAGAACTTTGCCAACCGGCTGCTTGGACCTGTGGAACGGTGGAGAAGTCCTTGAAAGGGCTGTTCCTTTCCCCCTTCCTGAAGGCATCACAGAATACAGTCCATCAACACCACAGTGAAACATCAGTCTGGCTGTGCTCCGGAGCGGGTTTTCAACCCGCGACCTTCTGAAGAGAGGGCATTGTGAAACTAAGGCAGTCAGGTTGCAAAGCAGCATGAAGAAGCAATCTAAGAATTGGTTGGGGGTGGGCGCGAGAGTGGGGAGCTCTGAATTTTGATCTGGCTCAGCACTCCTTTTCCATATTTCCTTGAGACCTCGTTCCCTGAAAGTGGCCGCTCTTGTTGATGGGGTGGCAAAGAAGCTGCATGGCCTGCAGCTTTATAAAACCCTGGTTAGACCGCAACTGCATTATTGCATTCAGTTCCGGCCGTCCTGTCACAGGAAGGATATGGAGCCTCTGGAGAGGGTGCAGAAAGGATTCACCATGATACTGCCTAGAAGTCCTGTGCTATGAGAAGAGGTTGAACAAACATGTTTGTTTTTTCTGGGGCACTGGAATCTGAGGTGAGACCTGACTCAAGTTCATAAAATTATACGAGATTGCCAGTATGACTTCCCCAGGCTGAAATATCTTATATTAAAAAGCATATATTTAGGGGGTAAGTTGAAAGGAGAAGTGCAGGTCAAGTTTTATTTTACACAGTGTTCGGTGCCAGGAATGGGCTCCCAGGATGGTGGTGGAGGCGGATACGATTGTTTATACTGGGGGGGGATTTCAGAGACACAAGGATATGCCGAGAATGGAGGGGTACTAACCATGTGTAGGCAGAAGGGATTAGGTATCATTAGTGTAATTAGGTTGGTAAAGCATTGTGGGTTGAAGAGCCTGTTATACTGCTCTGTGTTCTATGTTCAATAGAACGAAGTCAGTTCCTCTGGGAAGCCCATGTCAGCTCTAAACACAATCCCATCCGTTCTACTCGCCCTCGCAGATTCTCAGATACCCCGCAACTCTTCCTCACCTTCCTGGGGTAATGTAGGCAGCAAATTAACTCATGCCTTTAGGATAAGGGAGGATCTCATAACTTCAGAGAGAGACCCACACAGCTACAAAAGCAAAGATGGGGGTAGGTGTCGAATCTGGGTTTCTGGAGCTGCAAGGTGGCAAAGTTCAAAGTGCATTTCTTATCCAATTTTGTATGCATTGTACAACCTCCAGAACCAAGAAATCCAAAAGAAGCCATTGAAAAATCCAATGTGCAGAGAGAGAAAAAAAGCACAAATGGTGCAAAGAATAGAAGCAAGCAATGGCGTTCAGAGCGAATGTGAGTCCGTGGACATGAAGCCTGGAGCAGGGCCACAGCCTCAGTGTGACAGAGAGCAGAGCTAATTTCGCAAGCGGATCCGGGTCCAAACATCGGGCCGCTTCTCGCTCTAAGACCCGGGCCCTGTCTCATCAATATGCAGCAGCACTCCCTTCTGGGGCTTCCCTCCTGTGCTCCTCTCCTACAGGGAGTCCCTCCCCATTCTGGAGATGCGCTAGCACAGATCCTCAAGTGCCAGCTTCAACTGATACTCTCACTCTCAGCCAAAATTAAAGTAATTTCTCCATCTGCCCAGACTTTGAGCACACCGGAGTCATAATTCTCCGAGTGCTGGAGAGGCCTTCAGCTGGAATAAGCAACCGTGGGTTTGTAGCCAGGAGGAGCAGCTAACCCTGAAAGCACCCACTCAGAGCCAGCAAATCCTATCGATCGCCTCTGACTGAAGGACAAAATGAAATTCTCAACTCCTTGATTAAGTACTGTAAGCATCCAGCTTGCTCTGCGACGAAGATCAATGCCTCCTGCCCAAGGCACCGTCCTGAAAAGGAAGCTCAGCACTGCCTAGCTGAAGAGACCACGCGTCATGCAGTATAGGAGCAGGCCCTTCGGCCCATCCTGACCATGCTAACCAATGGTAAATTGACTTATTCTTGTCATGTGCACTGAGGTACAGAGCGGAAATAAGCCATACAAATTACTTCATCATACCAGTGCATTGATGTAGTGCAAGGGGAAAGCCATAACAGAATGCAGAATAAAAGTATTACAGTGTAACACACACAAAATGCTGGAGGTACTCAGCTGAGCAGACAGCCTCTATAGAAGGGAAAATACAGCTGGCATCTCAGGCCGAGGCCCTTCATCAGGATCGGAAAGGGATGAAGCCAGAATAAGAAGATGGGGGGGGGGGGTGAAAAGGGAAGAAGTACAAACTGACAGGTGATAGGTGAACCCACATGAGGGAGAAGGTGGGTGGGTGGGAGAGGGGTGAAGGAAGAAGCTGGGAGGTGATAGGTTGTACAGATGTAGGGCTGAAGAAGAAGGAATCTGATAGGAGACAAGAGCGAACCATAGGAGAAAGGGAAGGAGGGGGGGCACCTAATGGAGGTGATGGGCAGGTGAAGAGAAGGGGTGAGAGGGGAGCCAAAGTGGGGAATGCCAGAAGTGAGAACTGGAAAGGGGGTAAGAAGTACTGGAAGTTGGAAGAATAGACGTTCATGCTGTCAATTTGAATGCTACCCAGACAGAATATGAGGTGTGAGGTCCTAACAAGGTGGATTCTGAGGTCAAGACTGCATCTTCTTGTGTTCACAACCTTTCAGCAACCTTACAACAACAGGATAGAAGCTGTCCGACCCTGGGGGTACGTGTTTTCAGGCTTTTCTGTCTGTTGGAAGTGGGGAGAAGAGAGAATACCCTGGGGTCAGAGGAGTCTTTAATAATGCCCATCTAAGCCAGTCCTATTTGTCTGTATTTAACCCATATTTCCTCTATCCTGTCCATGACCCTGTCCAAATGATGACCAGAACTCTGGGCTAGTCAGGAATCTGTGAGCAACTCACCGCCCAACCTATCTTCTGGGAGCCAGAGATTGTGTGTTCAAGCTGTCCTCTGAGAGTCTTACAGCCTCAAGTCCCACTTCCAGTGCAGACATGAACCCATCAGATGAGGGGCCATCATTTTGGTCTCTCAGCCTCACTGTCTTGAGAAATCCAAAGGAATTATTTCCCAGCTCCTGCAGGATATTTGTTTCTTTCTCAATCTTTTTATTATTAATAATAATAATATGAACAAAATACAAATGATATATTAATAAAGGGATTACAAACATACAAATTCCCATTACACATGAAAAAATACAGGATATTGGTCTGAATCTGACTTTTTGGGTGTTTTAAGAAGATGGAGCACTGGAGTTACTCAGTGGATCTAGCAGCTCTGTTTGAGAGAGAAGCAAAAGTAAAGTTTCAGGACAATATCCCTCCCTCACTCATCAGGGAATTGATTTAAATGCAGTCTCACTGTGTACCTACTGGGGAATAAAATGGAGGATTTGGAAGTCAGGAATGCAGCATAAAATCCATGGGACTGGTACCAAAGCACATAACAAAATTCCATCAACTTGAAACATTACCTATGTCTCTCCCTCACAGGTACTGCCTGACATGTTGAGTTTTTCCAGCTATTGCAGGGAGGCAGCATCCCCACCACCCCCAGGGTAGGCACTCGTCTCGCTGCTGTTGCCATCAGGAAGGAGGTACAGGAGCCTCAGGACTCACAGCACCAGGTTCAGGCACAGTTATTGCTCCTGAATCATCAGGCTCTTGAAGCAAAGGGGACAACTTCACTTACCCCATCACTGAAATGTTTCCACAACCTATGGGCTCACTTTCAGGGACTCTTCATCTTACATTCTAGATATTTATTGCTTATTTTTTTATTACTGTTACTTTTTCTCTTTTTGCTCAGTTTGTTGCACGCTGGTTACATACCCAAACTTGTGTGGTCTTTCATTGATTCTATTATGGTTATTATTCAAATATAGGATTTATTGATTATGCCACAAGGAAATAAACCAAGGGTTGGGTATGGAGACATGTATTTGATAATTTGATAATAAACTTACTTTGTACTTTGAATCTTCTGTTTTTATTTCAGTGTTCCAGCATCTGCATTTCTCTGTGTTGGTGTCTGATTATCTGAGCATTTCAGTCAGTGTGATTATGCTGTGTGCATCTAGGCTTTTCCTTCTCTTAAACTAAAAGAAGGAAACGTATCTTAAAATGATGTCTCCTATTAGGATAAAGTGGTAAAGAGTGCCTAGGAAATGTAATTTTTTCTTTCTTGTTAATGGGGAAAGCTGATGATGAAGCACATTGCTTTACTCTGGTGTATTTCAGAAACAGCTGTTCAAGAGATGCCAACAATCTTTTGGGACCTCAGATTAATTTCCAAGACAGTAAACTAGAAAAGGAAAAATGCCAGAGGCACTCAAAGGATCAGGCAGCATCTGCAGAAAGAGGAACAGAGTCCACTTATCAGGCTGTGTTCCTCTTGTCAGAACAGGGAAGAGGAGAGAACAAGTTAGTTTCATGTAGCAGAGAGATGGGGATAGATGGTCAGGAGAAAGGGAATATCTTGGGCAGGGGAGGGCGTGGTTGCAATGGGGATAAATTGTAGATGAAATCATCGTTTGAAAGGTCATTGGGGGAGTTGATTTTGTTCTCTCTCTCTGTCTTTCTGTCTCTAATTTCCTTCATTAACCTCTCACCCAGATGATTCATCGACAGCTCATCCACATGACAACCCTGGTCTCACCCTATCAGAATCAACGCACATGCACAATGCTGGAGGAGCTCATAAAGTCAGACAACATCAATGGAGGGAAATGAACAGATAACCTTTCGAGCCAAGACCCTTCAACAACACCAGAAAGAGTGGGGTCAGAACCAGAATAAAAGAGGAGGAGGGGGAGCCGACAGGTGAGAGATGAATCCAAGTGGGAAGGGGGGAAAGGCGGGAGGGGAGGGAGGGGGATGAAGTGAAATGACGTGAGAAGCTGGGAGGTGAAGAGGTGGATATCTGATAGGAGAGGGCAGAAGACCATCGAATAAAGAAAAGGAAGTACGAAACTAGAGGAAGGAAGGTGAAAGTGATGGGCAAGTCATGAAAGCAGGAGAGGGGTAAGAGAGAGGTAAAGGGACATTGTAGAATAAGGGATGGATGTGTGGAATTAAAGGGAAGAAGATTACCTTCTAGTTCCTGCTTCAGCCACTTTTGCTATTAATTTAGTGTTGCTTCTACCCTCTTCCCTTCCAGTCCAGACATAGGTCGCAGCCAAAATTATTAACCATTCATTTCCCTCCAAAGACGCTGCTCAACCTGCTGAGGTCCTCTAGCGTTTTGCGTGTAGTTACCCAGATTGGCAACTTTTACATTCTCCATTGTGTCTAACCATCTAACCTTCTCAGAACTACTCCTTTTGTCTTATCTATCCCTTCCCACCCTCTCTGCAACTAACTTGAAACTAACTTGTTCTCTCACATTTTCAGTTCTAAGGGATTAGGCGTGATGGTGAGACGCTGGTGTCAGCCTCCTCTGTTGCATGGTAATATGAGCAATGAAGGCAGTTCACAAGTCCATGTTTATCTTGAATGATTTTATTGTAGTCATGGGTCTGGTCTGATACTGCAGCAATGCATACCATGTTGTAGAAGAATGAAGAGAATACATCATAAATTTTACAAAAACTGTGCTGAGGAAAACTGAAGGAGGTAAACGGATTTTCAAAAACAAAATTCTCTAGATGCCAATGAAAACAGAAATCTCCCAGTATTATTTCCCAGGTCAGTCAGAATCCATAGGGAACTGAGAAATTTGAATATCAGAAGTTTGAACCAAAACTGCAAGATTGCTGAGGCATAGCATAAAACTACATCAGACCTACCCCAGGGTCTTGCTATATTGCTTGTCTGTGAAGATTGATTGAGAATTGAGTGACGTATGGTCAACAAATAAAATTATCTTTGCCTGGTGCAAGGTTGGGGCAATTCATACCCTATTATTTCAGTAGAATGCAACCAGACCCAATCCCAGTCTTACAAGAGCCAGGAATAGACAGGAGGAGGTGAAGGGAAGATGGAGGAGAAAAGGAGTGAACAGCAAGAGGCTGGGACATGATAGGCAGAGGTAAAAAAGGGCTGACAATGATGGTAACTGATTAGAGAAAAGTCCCTCTCTCTCTTATATCTCTTTTCTTGATCTACGCAGTTCCTTTCACACCCACCTCAGATCCCCAACCCCACCCAGCCTTTGACCACCCTGCTTCTTTCCCCTCCTCCACCAGCACCATCCGTCCGTCACCCACAAACACTTCCTGCTGGTTCCATACTCTACCTTCCGTTTCTACCGGATTCATTTTGGTCACCTTCGGGGAACGTGCAAGCTTTAGTGTGCCCATTTTGTACGTGTAAATCTCTTTGTGTGCGTGTCTAACACATAGAGGAATTCAGCAGGTCTGGCAGCATCTATTGAGTGAACTGGAATCAGAATAAGGTTTAATATCACCGGCATATGTCACAAAATTTATTGCCTTTGCAGCAGCAACACAATGAAATACATAATAATAAAAAAATAATTACAGTAAGTATATATTTATATTTAAATTAAATAAGCTATGCAATAAAAGTAGTGAGGTGGTGTTCATGGGTTCATTGCCCATTTAGAAATCAGATGGCAGAGGGGAAGAACCCATTCCTGAATCACTGAGTGTGTGCCTTCAGGCTTCTGTATCTCCTTCCTGATGGGAACAATGAGAAGGGGACATGTCATGGGTGACAGGGGTCCTTAATGAGGCATCACTCCTTGAAGTTGTCCTGGATACTATGAAGGCTAGTGCCTGTGATGGAGCTGACTGAATTCACAGCTTTGTGCAGTTTCTTTAGATCTGTACAGTAGCACCACCCACCCCCAGTTAGAATGTGCTCCAAAGTACATGTAGGAACTGGCGAGTGTCTTTGGTGACATACCAAATCTCCTCCAACTCTTAATGAAATATCACCAGTGTCGTGCCTGCTTTGTAGTTGCGTCAATACCTTGGGCCCAGGATAGATCCTTAGAGAAGTTGACACCCAGGAATTTGAAACTCTCCACTTCTGATCCCTCTATGAGGACAGGTGTGTGTACCCTCGTCTTACCCTTTCTGAAGTCTGCAATCAGTTCTTTGGTCTTACAAGGAATAAGCAGTTAATGTTTTGGATTGAGAGCCTTCATCAGGACCTGCAAGTGTATGAGTGTATGTGTCTTTGTGTGTCTACATATTTGTGTGCCTGTGTGTATGTCTGTCTGTGTCTGTGTAACCTATATGTATACCGTACGCGTGTGTGTGTGTGTATGGATGTGTGCCTGCCTGTCCGTCTATCTCTGTGCACTAATCACTACCCTGACACCAGAGCCTTCTCAGTGTATGTGTTTATCTAACAAATCTATTTTCATAATTCAATGTTTCCCAATCATCCGGCTGTCTGCCGGTCTCCATTCAGACAGCACTCTCACACACTAAATTGAATCCTTAACCAAATTATCTCCAACAGTTTAAGTGCTGAAAGAAGCTAAAATGCCTAATAATTGATCACATTATTAGTGCAGTTAATGGCAATTAAGTCATTGAAAGTTTGAAAGACATCGGGAGAGAGAGGTGTAGATGGCCAGAGACGGGGCTGGGAAGGGCTGTCATACTCAGATGTGGGAGGGGAATTGAGAAGGCAGCCTGCCATTGTTTTGGGGTTTCTGATTCAGAAAACTTTAACAGACCATGTAGTAAATTGGAGGATATTTCATTAGATTCCAGATTCCCATGGAAAGAGAGTTCAGGGTTGGGGAATTTGGGGATTTCCAGCTGTCACTTCACATTCCATCGATAACTTTGGATAATTAATGCTAATTTACTCTCCATTCAGAGTACCCCACTGCTTCTTGGAGACACAAAGACTTCAAGTGCTGGCAGCTGGAACAACAGTCTGCTGGAGGAACTCAGTGGTGAAACAGCATCTGTGGAAAGAAAGATATGCAGGATTTTGACTCGAAACACTCTCAACTCCTTTGTTCCCGTGAATGCTTCTCCACCTGGTGAGGGCATCCAGCAGACTTAGATCCTCCTGCTGTTTTGTTTCTTGATGTGTCCCACTATCATCTTCCTTTGTCTATTAGTCTTTACCACAGACCGTCCTTTGTGTTATCCCTTCTGGTCCTGGCTTCCTCCCTGTTTTACTCTTGTCCTCTACCTCAATCTTTACATCAATATTTGTCCTTCCCCTTTGCTGTCTTTTACTCTCCCTTCCCCATCTCTCCTTTGTTCCTCCATGGTTCACTGTCCACTCCCTGCACTCTCCCCACCCATCGTATCTCCCACCGACCGCACACAAATGCCCCATCTCTCTGCAATCGCTGCATGACGAGCTGGTCGTTTCCAAATCACCTCTGTATGTTTTGGATTGTGTTTGCACAGTTCTCCAAAGAAAATGACTTAAAATTAATGAAGCAAACACGAGGAAGTCTGCAGATGCTGGAAACTCGAGCAACGCACACAAAATACTGGTGGAACACAGCAGACCAGGCAGCATCTACAAGGAGAAGCACTGTTGACGTTTCGGGCCGAGACGTCCTGACGAAGTGTCTCGGCCCGAAACGTCGACAGCGCTTCTTCCTATAGATGCTGCCTGGCCTGCCGTGTTCCACCAGCATTTTGTGTGGAGCCCTGACGAAGGGTCTCGGCCTGAAACGTCGACAGTGCTTCTCCATAGAGACGCTGCCTGGCCTGCTGTGTTCCACCAGCATTTTGTGTGGAGCCCTGACGAAGGGTCTCGGCCAGAAACGTCGACAGTGCTTCTCCTTGTAGATGCTGCCTGGCCTGCTGCGTTCCACCAGCATTTTGTGTGTGTGCTTGACGTAAAATTAATACTTTACTTCTTGTTGCCTTGTTAAATGAACATTTTGATTGATGAGCTAAAGCCAAGAGGGTTTATAGTTGGATCTCTAATTACCCAACAGTTTTAAATTGCTGCCTTGCTTATCCCCATGTAACTAGTAAACTAAGATATTTGTGAAAAATAGAAGAAACAAGTTGTCCCTTGGGTTACTCCAGTGGTGAGTGAAAAGAAGAAAAATGCCGTTGTTTTAAATATGAAATTAACACAGTTAGTGCTGGAAAAACTCCTCAGGTCAGGCAGCATCTCTGAGGAGGAAATCAGAGTTATTGTTTCAGTGCAACCACTCTTTGTCAGATCTTGATACCTCACCAGGTGGGTGACTGTCCCAAACTGCACTCTGCACATTTTTCGTTGTAAATTTTTCGTTGTAAAATTCTGTTCACATGCGAATAGCCTGATGGATATTTCACTAAACAAGTCACTTAGATTTTACGCCTTTCTTTTCTCGGCTCCTCACAGCTTCATGGGTAACAATTTATTGCTTGGACAACAGTCATCCTTCAATCAATGATGAGCTCATCAGTTTCATTCTGCTGTTCTTGGGTGCCTATAGGAAAGAATATATTGATGTTCTCCAAGCATCTCAGGAATGTAAGCCTCTAACACTTTCTTCTTCTTGTCTGTTCCTCCTTGGGCAGCAGAGTATCACAACTCATTGAGCAGCAACCTCACAATGCCAGAGTCCCAAAGTTCAATCCTGACCGGTGTAATTATTTATATATGGCATCTCTGTACCAACCCACCTTCCTCCTCGTGTAGTGGGTTTCACTTTGACACCCTGTAGAGGAAAGACCTTTCTTTGAGCTCATCTACGTGGAATGCTGTTGTAGGAAAGCAGCGTCCATCACCAGAGATCCTTATCACCCAAGCCATGCTCTTTTCTCACTGCTGCCATCAAGAAGGTACAAGAGCCACAGAACTCGTACCAAGTTCGAGAATAGTTACTACCCCACTACCATCAGCCCTCTTGAACAAAAGGGGACAACTATACTCACTTGCCCATCCATTGAGATGTTCCCATAACTAATTACCTCACTTTAAGAACTCTGTACCTTGTTATTTCATACTTTCATTATTTATTGCTACTTATTAATATTTGCATTTGCACAGTTTGTTGTCTTCTGCGCTCTGGTTGATCTTTCACTGATCTTGTTACAGTTACTATTCTGTAGATTTGCAGAGTATGCCCACAGGAAAATGAATCTCAGGGTTGTACGTGGAGACATTAATGCACTCTGATAATAAAATTTACTTTGAACTTTGCTTCTTCTGACTGCCTTGTGCCTGCCAGATTGTGCTGGTAGCTGGCTGGTATCTCTGTGGAAGACCACTTGCTAGGTGTAGAATCCCAGACAAAATGTGATGTGCGGGAGGTGAGATGTGGACATTATCCACACCTGCTCCTACCAGCAAGTCCAAGACTGCTCTATAATGTATGAAACCGAGTGTTCATATCAAGCCCCTTGGCCTTACCTCATCTAGCGCAGACCCAGTCATTAAAATAAGGTCAGCTAATCTTCATTACAAAGTAACCGTAGATAAATTGGTTTATATTTCTTCACCACTGAGTGTTTGTGTTTTTATTTAATTAACAGCAGGCTTTTAAGTAAATGTGTTATTTTTAATTTTTTTTATATAATTTTAAACTTTTTCAATTATTCAAATCACTTTCAACTCTTTACAAATGATTATTAGCATTTCTATTTCTGAATGCATGAAGCACTTGTAATGAGATGAATGATCTAATGACACAAGTGGAGATAAATGGTTTTGATCCAGCAGTCATCACCGAGAAGGTTGCGGAGTGACTAAGGATGGGAAGGAAACATCGCCAGCTGTTTGATAACTGGACAGGGGCCAGCAGAATGCAAAAGGAGGAAGGGAGGTCCTGACAGTAAAGGATGGGGCAAAGAAAATGATGAGAAAAGATGCCAGCCCTGAAAATCAGGATGTGGATTCAGAACAGATGGAGAATAAATCTCCTTCTTAGGCAGTCCCGCAGGATTGAGGACGACATGCTTTCAGAAAGGTTTTGTCTGTTCTGAGGTGAAACCACTGTGTACACCAAAGACAATACCACAGGTGGGGCTTGGGTTGCCAGGCAGAGGATTAATTTGTGAACCAGGGCATCGTTCATGCTTCTGGTCCATGGACTGGAGATTCACAATGCAATCCTTATTGACCTGGGTGGGGAAATGGTGGCAAACAATAATTGCAGGGGTCATTAATGTTAGTGTGGTCTAAACAAATCAAATTGGGTATGAAGTTCTGAAATGCATTGATGGCTGCTTCCTAGAACACAATATCAAGGGACCAAGTAGGGAACAATGTTATGTAATGAGGTGGGATTAACCTGTTACCTGTTCTGCACTTTCTCTGTGGCTGTTACACCTTATCCTCAATTCTGTTGTTGTTTTCCCTTGTTCTGTCTCAATGGATTGTGTATTGATTTGATCCACGTGAACAATATGCTTTCCATTATTGGAACACCAATGCCTTTGAGTGGAAAATCCTACAAAAGGTAGCGGATTTGGCCCAGTACATCATGGGTAAAGCCCTCCAGACCATTAAGCACATCTACATGAAATGCTATTGTAGCAAAGCAGCACCCATCATCAAAAATAGTCACCACCCAGGCTATGCTCTTTTCTTACTGCTGCCATCAGGTAGAAGGTACAAGTGCCTCCGGACTTACATCACCAGGTTTGAGAACAGTTACCACCCCTCAACCATCAGGCTCTTGAATGAAAGAGGATAACTACACTCGTCTACTGAGATGTTCCCACAACCAATGATCTCACTTTATGGACTCTTTACCTTGTTATCTCATGCTCTCATTATTTATTGCTATTTATTCATATTTGCATTTGCAAAGTTTGTTGTCTTCTATGTTCTTGCTCTTTCATTGATCATATTTACAATTACTTTTCTATAGATTTGCTGAGTATGTCCACAGGAAAAAGGAATTTCCGGGTTGTATGCAGTGACATGTATGTATTCTGATAATAATTTTTACTCTGAACTTTCCATTATATCTTGGTACATGATAATAATAAACTAATTCCAAATTATGCACTGGGGAAGAGTGATCATATGTGACAAAACTTTATACTAATGACAATTTAGCTAATCCCTCAAGTTTGATCAAAACCAGTTATTAATTACATTATGATTAAATAAGATTTTAAAAGTTATAGCCGCTGATGAACAATGAGAATATTTAAATAATAATTTCTATTTCTCAACAAATATATTTCATTCAGGAAATGAAAACTCCTTAGAATTATGGGTACAACTCTTGCCTGCTGAAGAAGCTGCAGATGATGGAAATCAGAAGACTGCAATGCTGGAAAACTGAAATAAATGAGGAAAGTGCTAGAAGAACTCTCTTGGCCAGTCAGCATCTGTGGAAAGTGAAACCTACAAAGGATCTTTGTGTGGAAACGTCATCTCTTTGCACAAGGAGTACCTGACCTGCATTTCCAACATGTCGTGCTTTGACGTTACATTGCAATAAGTAGCTTAGAGCATTGTCAAGTAAGTAGTTAGTCAGGATTGACAAGTCTTCAGATATCAGAAAAAAGGTTGAATCAAAATATTGCTCAACATGGACAAAATAAAATTAGAGACAAAGCTAGTTAAACAACTGCATGAATATTATATAAGTGTAAAATAGTTGCTTTTACAATCAAATAGACAATTACTGTATATGCACACATGCATACGCATATGCACGTGCATGTTCAGGAACCAATGCATACACATGCACAAATATTTTTGCATGCCCATGCACATTAATTTGCAAAAATGTATTACGTACATATACACATGCACATACACGCACGTATGCACACGTAAAAATCATAATGGTTTAACCTATTTGAATGTCTGCAAAGTTTAGGACTGGGAAACTTTGGAGTTTAATGTGCACTGATGGTGACTGGTGGCCCAGATGTTGGTGGGAGCTCTCATGTAAAAAAGGACACGTGCCAGGCTGGAGCACTAGGATATTCATGAAGAAACGTGGAAAAATCTTGGCATTAATGCCAGTGTTGGAAGTAAAGAGTCAGTCCATTATAGCAAGGATAATGAAATGGCAAAGGCATCAAACAAATATGTTGTCTCTCTTCACATCAGAGAACAGAAGGACCAACTGTGAGGAATTTAAAGTTGAGGTGAGGAATTTAAAGTAGTTACACTGTTTCTGCACTGAGATCCCATGTTATTCCTTCCACCATCCCGTCAATCCCCCCAGTTTCCACCACACTCAACAGGGGTAATTCACAGCTGCAAATCTGCATGTCTTTTTTTCAAAGTTCAAAGTACATTTATTATCAAAGCATGTATGCATGATACAACCTGGAAATTCATCTCCTTACAAAACAAAGAAACCCAAAGGAATCCACTCAAAAAAAGACTGTCGAACAGCCAGTGTGCAGAGAAGAAAGACAAGCAATGAAAACAAGCAAATAGCATTCAGAACTGAAGTCCATAACAGAGAGTCTGTCCACAGCCTCAGTTCGGTGCAAAGCTGAGTAATCACCCAGGAGCAGTGAGTTGAATCCGCCTGTACCATGCCTCGAGCCCTGATAACCTGACCTTTTCAATCCGGCCTGGCACTCAAATCTTCATCCAAACATCAGCTTCTTTTGCTTTGATATGCTCTGAGGCCTGGACTCGGCTGCCTCGATTTGGCCTGCGCCCGTCCTTTCCAACTTGGCCCGGTGCTTAAATCGATTGAACCGCAGGACTGTCCTCACTCTTGGCAATGGGCCCGCAGGCCTCGACTCGGTTCCGCCTCATTGATCAAAATCCAGGACCAAAGGGAGGTTACGGGCTATTGTTTGCGCTATCTTTGGGATGATAGGGAAAATCAGAGCTCGCAGAGGATACCCACTCAGTCAGAGGGAGAACGTGTAGACTCCACACCAGCAGCAGCAGAGGTCGGGATTGAACCCAGGTCACACTCTGAGGCAGCCGTTTCAGCACCTGTGCCACCACACCACCCCTTTCGGTCCCTACGGACTTGGTTTGGAACCATTCCTAGGAAGCTCTGGGATGCTTTGGTACAAGGGAGGGTTTGAATTGTACCTACTGAACAGTAGGCCAGGGCTTCTTGTTTGCCACATAAAGTCAAGAAATAATGGAAGTGTTTGAAAAATGTCATTGGATTTTAACGCGGGCGTTAACCTGGTGTATTGGAATTCCTATTACTAAAACGAGCGAGAGAGAGACAGGCAGACAGAGACAGAGGAAGAGAGAGAGAGATGGGGATAGAGAAAGGGGGAGAGAGGAAGAGAGACAGACAGACAGAGAAAGATGGTGGAGGGGAGAGGGGTTAGGGACTGAGAGAGAGAGAGAGAGAGAGTTACAGACAGAGACAGATTCAGCAAGAGAGAGGGAGAGAAAGATGGGAGAGAGGAAGGGATACTGAGAGAAAGAATAAGGAGAGACAGACAGACAAATGACAAAGAAAGAGAGAGAGATGGACGGATATTCAAACAGAGATAGAGACAGAAAGAGAGTGGGAGAGAGAGATGTTGGAGAAAGGGGGAGAGGGAGAGGTAGAGAGTGTGAGTGTGAGAGAAAGACTGACAGACAAATAGACAACAGAGTCACAGACAAAGAGAAGAGAGAGAGAGATGGAGAAGAGTATGAATGTGTCTTGTTTAACCAGCAGCCAGAAGCCAACCCATTAAAGAGTTGCAGCAACATAACATGTTGCTATTAGCAGGGTGTAGGTGTACGAGTCTGAGGAGACCGCAATGAATATGCCACTTGGCCAGTCCTCATCCCTTCAGCTGGTTGTAATACAACCCAAAAGTGCCATTGACTTCCCCAGTGCATCATTCCTGGGTTCCAGCACACAGCACAACCCATGGCAGCTGGCAGCTTCCTGGGCAACACCATCACTCAGTCTGGGAGGGAGAAATATCACTTCATGGGTTGGCAGTAGAACTAACCAAGCTCTTCTCCTGAGCATCGTACACCCCCTCGTGCACACCCAGCCATCTGCACTCAGAGTCAAGGAGAGCAACACCAAGTTAGGTGTAGAAGGAGGACATTCAGCCCATCAAGCTTGTTCTAGAACAGGGATTCTCAAGTGTTTTTATACCAGGGACCAAAATCATTAAGCATAGGGTCCAGGGACCCCCGGTTGAGAACCTCTGTTCTAGAACATAGAAAAGTGCAGTACTGGACAGGCCCACAATGTAGTGATCAAAGCTGTCCTCATTCCATTTCCTTGCTTTGCCTTGATACTTTGATAAACAGGCTGATAGATGTGCTTGCATTTCTCTCTGGCAGAATCTTTGGCCACATTTTCTCTTCCTGCACAGGAGTTTCCGCGAATGCACAGCAGTGGGATCTACAGAGAAGTAAGCAGTCTTACTGTTTCTGCTGGTGGGACAAGTGAAGGGAGGAAAGGTTGGAAGCACGAGGGACAGCAGATGCTGGAGTGTGGAGCGACAAGAAATCTGCTGGGGACAACTCAGCAGGTCGAGCAGCGTCTGTGAAGGGAAGTGAAATGCTTCGGAGACCTTGAACCACCAAACTACTCAATCTGTCCTTCAGGATGAGACCTGGGCTGGTAGGAAAGGTTTAGTGAGTTGGTAGGCCAAGGTGGGTGGGGGGAGGTGAGTGGGGTGTGGTGGAAGAACTGCAACAGCAGAATCATGACCAGCCATGGGAAGAAGTGGTCACAGTCTGAAATTGAAGATTGTGATACTTACACAGAAGAAGATCTCTCAGTGCATGGGAACCCATCTAAATCTGCCCCGAGATTTCAAATTAATATCATAGTTCCAGACCCATTGAGGCTGAAGGATTCCAGATATCCACAGTCTTTTCATTGTTTGGATCAGTCTTTAGACTTCCTTCATTGCTCCACACTATGCTCCTAGCACAAACCTGTCTCCTGCCCTCTCATGCAACTGTCTCGGACATCATCTCCAAACAGCGCTCCCTTTTCCTGCCAGGGGTTGTTTAGATGGGCAGAAATGACGGAGACAGAAACAGTTTAGTATTGTGGCACAAGGGAACATCAGATTTCGGAGGCAGGGTTATGAGGGTACGATGGCGAGGATCTGTAGTAAGGTGGAATCTGGAGAGAGTAACTCTAGGGGCAACAGTGAGTTAAAAGCGGATGGTAGTGGCGCAAGTAGAGAGACAAAGAGGTGTAAATGGCAATGGCTGTATCATTGCCATTCAGCTGGTCATAATCTGGTACTAATGAATACAGCAGGAGGCCATTTCACTCAAATGCCAGTTCCCACCAGTCCAACTAGAAAATAAAGGAGCAGAATTAGGACATCTGGCCCATCGTGTCAGCTCCATCACTTCCTTCTCAGCCCCAATCTCCTGCCTTCTCCCTGTATCACTTCATGCCCTCTAATCAAGAATCTATCAACATCTGCCTTAAATATTCCCAAAGACTTGGCCTCCACAGCTGTCTGTGGCAATGAATTACACAGATTACCCACTCTCTGGCTAAAGAAATTCCTACTCATCACCATTCTAAAAGGATGCCCCTCTATTGGGAGGGAAAGTCAAGTGTGAACATAAGGAGAACTTGCAAAGTTTGCAGTTAGATAGGTTTATACATCGTAGGGGAATTGAGGGTTATGGGGTGTGGTGAACTACGTGTGCCTGTCTGGACACGCCCCCTGCTGACTGCTCCTGTGGCTCCTCCCACAGGCCCCTGTATAAAGGCGATCTTAGCCTGGGTCAGTCTCCAGGATGTTGTATGGTGGTCACTCACTGCTGGTTCCTTCTTCCAGTCAGTAAAAGCCGATATCTCGCCTTTACGTCTTTACACATCGTGGGCACTAGCTCCATCATATCTAGGACACCTTCAAGGAGCGATGTCTCAGAAAGGTGGCACCTGTCATTAAGGGTGCCCCCATCACCCAAGACAGTCCTCTTCTCATTGCTACAACCAGAGAGGAGGTACAGGAGCTTGAAAGCACACACTCAATAATTCAGAAACTGCTTCTTCCCCTCTGCCATCCAATTTCTAAATGGGCATTAAACCCATGAACACCACCTCACTACTTTTTTTTATTTCCATTTTGTACTATTTATTTAATTTAACTATTTAACATATACATACTTCATGCAATTCCCAGTTTTTCTCTATTATTATGTACTGCATTGTACGGCTGCGGCAAAGACACTTCCCACGACGTACGATGGTGATATTGAACCCGATTCTGATGTGTACACACGCACACGCCATCACACACAAATTACCCCATGCCGGAACGGAACCCAGATCCTTGTGACTGTGGGGCTGCATCACCACCTGCTGCACTGTTGTGTCACTGTTCTTCAAGTGGTCAAAGACAGCCAGCAAAGAGAAAAGAGGGCCAGAGAATTAATGTAGCAGGTTGGAGTCAATGGAATCAGTAGTGCTGTCTAGCAAAATAGTACCCCCTCCTGAATTTGCTATTACTGATTTACAGAAAAATCTGTACTTACTTTGTTAAAATCGTAAATCTTCTGCTTGATAAGTTAATAGAAGAAGTTTTAAACTATTTTTCCTACTTTGACAGCGTGGGCACTGACTGAAGCTTGGGTAAACCTGCTCCTTTAAGAATATAGCTGAGCAAAAATTGAAGCTTCGTATGTTAACTGCTCAAGTTTATATGCTAATGAATTTATCAGCGAAGCAGATAATAAACAGAAAAATACAAGTAATATTTTAATTAAATCATTCATAAGTCGCATTACTACTTAATAAAATACTTGATTATACTGCAGCTCTCCTCATTGTCTTGCTCAGAAGCTGTAATCTCTCCACAAGCAGCGTGGCTTCATCCATCCATTCTTGCTGGGGAGTGTGAGTCAGGCAGCGCAAAATGGCTTTCCAAAGGGAGCAAACTGGAATTGGCATGTAGCCTGCTTTGAAATCGACAGGGCCTTACGAGGAGACACAAACCTGGCAGGATTGGTGCAGATTAAGGGGTGAGGTGCTGAAGCAATTTGGAAAAGGCCCCAAATAGCTCAATATTCTTCCCAAGCCACACCAGGCAGGCCATGTGCTCATATCAGCACCTTGCACTCGACCTCTGAAATTGACCCACTGATCTCACCTGAGTGACTTTCACTTGCAGTCCACGCCACAGCAATGTGACCATGTGGAACGTTTGCTACCAGCAACCAAGCTGAGTTTCGAGTCAGTGAACATGCTCCCATTTTAATTTGCTTGAATTTAGCTCCAAGAAGGTGGCTCACTTCAGAGGAGGAGGCTGTCATTCCACGGGGACCATTTTAACCATGGACCCCTCTTGGAGCCCATATATCCAAACAGTTGGATGTACTCCTGGAAGCCTTCTTCCACCATCATCCAACTTCTGCTCTCCGTCCAACATCTCCAACGGTTTTTGAACTAGCTGATGAAAGTTGAATAAGTAATCCACTTTTGACAGCTTGTGGTTTTCTTTCTCACAGCTGCTCTTGATAGTGTTGAGGAGATAAACCTTAATTTCCCAACTATGCAGAATGAGGCCACCCAGCACTTAAAGTCAGCAGCAGCTAAAAATAAGACATGAGGCTAAGCAGGAAGGATGGTCTAAAGAGACTCATGAAATCCCCCCACCACCAGTCACTGCCTTCTCTCCTTACAGGATGTTGGTGAGGTCATACCCATATGCCGCAGATGACTTTGATCCCTTTATTTAAGGAAGGCTGCCATTGGAATCACTCCCAACGTGACTCACCAGGCCAGTTTCTGGGATGAGAGGTCACCTTACCTTCAGCAGCTAAACAAGCTTGATCCTTATTCTTTGGAGTTTAGGAAAATGAGGGATGGTCTTACTGGAAAACATTGGATACTCATGGAATAGATGTTGAGATGTGTCCACCAGTGGAAGGCGTTTAAATGAGTTAGAAGATTAAGAGGCATAGTTTGAAACTGAGGTGTGTTGGAACTTGGTGCAGATGGCAGTGAATCCTTGGATTTCTCCACAGTGGGCACTGGTGGAGGCTGGATTACTGGAAGCACTTAAGTAGAATGTTGATAAGATTTTGGAAGACTATGGAGTTGAAGGCTGTAGGGAACAGGCACACAAGAGCAGTTCAGACCTAGAGCAGATCAGACGGTCATATTGAATAGCAGGGCAGGCTTAAAAGGCTTATCCTGCTCCAACTCCCTTCTGTTCTCATGCTAAAGGGCCTGGGTAATCCACTTGTCATTCCCCCACTCAACCGCACTCACTCACATCTTCATTGATAATGACCCCACCTCACTAAATCATGCTTATCTCAGACCACTTACGTCCTCCTCCCTTAATGATGATTTTAACTTCTCCCATCCCACAGAAACATTAACGCAAATGTTCAGGAAATAATATATTTTAAGGAATTATCTTCTGCAGGGAACACGGTCCAAATGTTGGAGAAATGACAAAGGAGCTTTCTAAGATGGGAGAGCTGGAAGTACAGAGTGAAGTTGGGATCCCAGTCCATTGCCCCCTGAAAGCAACCCCACAGTTTGATGAGGTGGCAAAGACGACATATGGCATGTTTGCCTTCACTAGCTGAGGCTTTGAGTTCAAGAGGCAGGATCTTACATCGCAGTTTTACGATACTCTAGATAGGCCACATCTGGAGTACTGCATTAATTTGTGGTCACCCCATTATAGGAAGGACATCGAGGCTTTGGAGAGAGGGTTACTTGGAAGTTTACTTCCAACAGAAGTTTATGAGAGGCATAGATAGATCCCCAGGAGAATGAAACGTCCAATACAGGAAGGCAGGCACTTAAGGTAAGAGTGGGTATTGTTACGGAATTGCACGTATACACAGAGAGCGCCTAGAATGTATTGTCTGTTGTGATGTTGGAGACAATGCTCTTAGACAGCCACGTGACTGTGCAGTAAATGTATTTATTTGGTGATATCGCACGGAGTAGGCTGTTCCGGTCCTTCAAGGTCTGTTGCTCCGGTAACCCCACAACCGCGATGAACTCTGACCTTCAATGACCATTGCACCTAGCCGCTGCATTTTCGGACCGTGGGAGGAACCGAGAACACTTGGGGAAAGCTTACGCATTCTTTGGGGAGGACGTACAGAGTGGCGCCAGAATTGACCTCCAAACTCCAGAACACCCCAAGTCACGTTAACCGTTACGCTACCGTGGTACCGTGGGTACTTGCAGGTAGATTGGGCTAGTTTAGTATGCTATTTATTTCTAGTTTAATTAGTTCTCGCAACATTGCAAGACGAGGGGCCTGTTGCTGTGTTGTCTGCTTCTATAACCAATGTTTCTGATTGGATTATTGCCAAGAATCGATCGAACAGACCCAGAAAGTGTCCAAAACACTCAGCAGGTCAAGCAGCGTCTATGGGGGGAGAAACAGAGTTACTAATTCAGGTCAAAGACCCTACGTTTGTGAAGGTGGGCAGTGGACAGAGGGAGGAGACGGAGTAGCTGGTGAAGCCAGGGTTGTTGAGGGAAGACACAGTAGTTGATTATAGTAACGGGTTAATAGGTTAATCAATATGTTGATGGGTTAATGGCTGCAGTGACAAAGAATTGTAAAATGTATGGCTGTAGCAAACAGCTGCCTTGCACTGCTGGAGAGAGAAAAACTGAGCCAATATCACAGGTGGATGACTGAGAGTAGAACTGGACTGCTCTGATACGCTGAAGTTGTCGAATTCAACATTAAATCCAGAAGTCTGTGACATTACCGGTCAGAAGCTGAGGTGCTGTCCTTCAAGCTTGGATTGGCTCATTTTAATACAGGAGGACACTGAGAGAGATGGAGGAATTAAGTGACCCAGCTCTCATATCTTTTATTTATCAACAAGCAACAGTACTGAATTTTTTCATCATGATGGAACGTCGACCTGAAACGTTCATTTCCAGAGATGCTGCCTGACCTGCTGACTTCCTCCAGCATTTTGTGTACGTTGCTCTAGACTTCCAGCAACTGCAGACTTTCTTGTGATTATGAATTTTTTAATGTCTCTGTAACTTTTCATCATACGGAGACTCAAAAACAGCTTCTACCCCACTGTTATCAGACTCTTGAAGGGACCTCTCATACGGTAAAAGTGAACTCTGATCAGCCAATGCATTCCTGAACTAGGTCTGCCTGCAGCGCCCTTTCTCTGTGCCCGTAACACTACATTCTGAAGTCTGCTCCCTTTTCACTACCTCCCTGTGTTTTTATATGACATAATTTGTCTGGATGGCACACAAAGCTTTTCACTGCTTTTTGGCATATGTGCCATCGATAAACCACACCAAACTGGTTGCTCTCAGCTGTGGCCTGGAGTTTCCAGGTTAATCCTTCTGCTAACTCCCTTTCTGCAATCCTTCACTGATCACTTCATCTTCGCTGTTCTCTAATGAGGTTTCAGAGAATCATGGGGATGTACTTTGGTATGGCATGATCTGTCTGGATGGTACACAAGTAAAGCTTTTTACTGTATCTCCATACATACAACAATAATAAACAGCTGGAGTTCATTTTGCCCCCGAACCCCCAGCTCCATGCAGACCAACCTACATTAGTCCCTTCTTCCTGCACCTCTTCTTCCAGCACAGTCTTGGGGAGTGCATTCCAAGTTATCACCACTCTGAGTGAAAAATTTTCCCCCCAGATCCCCTCTAAATCTATGTCCTCTATGCTTCCTGCAGTCTACCCTCTCTTTACACCTTATCATTTTTATAAACCTCAATTATGCCCTCTCTTAACCTCCTCCATTCCATGCAAAACTGACTTAACCTCTTGAGCCTCGCCTTACGGCTGAAACGCTCCTCTCAGGCAACACCTCCTCTGCGCTTTCCCCATTGCTATCAGATCTTTGTCTCACCAAGCCACCTAAACTTTGAAATGACAATCTTGCTCGCTTCCCAGTGACAACTTAATTTGGTGGTACGTCAATCATGTCAACTGTCAGCTGAGTAAACAGGCAAGACGTTGGTGGAAGCTTCCGAGATAATATTATCTTTTAGCTCTTGTGACCTAGGGTTTCTATTTCTCCATGATATCCTGTAATCACCCTGAATTCAAGTCTCATCTTCAGGATATCACAAGACCCTAGGACAGGAACATAAACATAGGAAAGTCTGCAGATGCTGGAAGTCCAAAGCAACACACTCAAAATGCTAGAGGAGCTCAACAGGTCAGGCAGCATCTGTGCAACTGAATTAACAGTCAACACTTTGGGCTGAGACCGTCAGGACTGAGAGGAAGGGGGAAGATGCCAGAATAAAGAGGTGGGAAGGAAACATTTTGAAACATAGACACAAGAGGTACTGAAGATGCTGGATATCAAGAGGAATACACACCATGTGCTGGAGGAGGCAGCATCTGTAGATGGGAATAAACAGTTAATGTTTTGGACCAAAGCTTTTAATCAGGTTTCCTTCCCCAGGGCCTCGGGACTACTGAACTCCCTGCCACCACAAAGGTCTCATAATGTATGAAGCGCCAGTAGCGTTATACTGTTTACTTTTTACCTTATGTCATAAATACATCTTAAGCTAAATGTCAATCTTCTGGAATATATTTTATTATTTGTTCATTTATTTGTGATATTACTTTATATGTTGTGTGTGAGTTTATGCACTGTGTTGTATACCTTGGCCAGAAGAAGGTTGTATTGGCAGTAGACATGTAGATGTTTGAACACTGAGCTGAACTGGAGGTGCCTGGACTCTTTCAATTTTCTGTTTTATATTCCATGTTTTATGTATGTTCTTTTTTTGTTGCCGTTTACGTGATTTGTTTTTTTTTGGCGTGGCGTGGGGTTAGATGATGTTCTTTGTTTTGTGGCTGTCTGTGGGAAGATGAATCTTAGGGTTGTATACCGCATACGTACTTTGATAATAAATGTACTTTGAATCTTTAAATCTTTGATTGAATGACAACAAACTTGAACCTATTTTCATGGCACATTGCAATTTGTCAGTGTCAAAATTGGAGACACTTAAATACGTGTGTTTGGTGATAATTCAAGTTTAATCGAATCAGATCAAGTACTTTCTTTAGTCTTTCCAGTTGGCTGCAGGAAAGGAGCGTGTCTGGAGGGTGGCCAATTGCAGTGGGGGGTGTGGGGAGGCGCGTGGAGCAGACAAATCCGGATAAATCGGCCAACCAGAGCTGCATCCCTGTTGGGTTGTCATGTTAGATCAACAGTGAAAAGTTGGGATTATCTCCCCCTACACTCAACTCTGGATTTCAAAGACACACAACACAAGGAAACAGGAGCAGAGGGAGGCTTCTCAGGCTTTCAGATCTATCCCGCCACTCAATGTGATCATAGTTGACCTGACATCAAACTTAACTCCTCTTCTGTGCAGTTCTCCACAACCTTGGTCTTTCAAATATCTATCCATCTTATAGCAATAGTGATTTATAGCAATTGTACTGTCTTTAGGTCTTTGCACTGTACTACTATGGCAAAACAATAGATTTCACATCACGTAACTGATCAATAATAAACCTGATCCTAATATTGCCACCTGAAATATATCCAATGATCTCCCCTCCACCACCCTCAGGAGCAGAGAATTCCAGAGAGTCACTCCTCTTTGAGAAAGGACATTCCTACACAACTCAGTTTTAAATGAGCAGCCTCTTGTAGCTACGTCCACCAGCTCATGACTTTCCTGCTACTGAGAACATCACAGCTGTCCTATCAAACCCCGACAACATCTTATACTGTATTCTTGAATAATGTCACCCCTTATTCTTCTAAACTGCAAGGAATACAGGTCCAAACTCTCTTGACAGGACAAGCCTCTCATCTTATGAATTAACTTGGTGTGTCTCCTTTGGACTGCTTCCAATTTTGCTACGTCTGTGTAAGGGAACCAAAACTGTGCACAGTATTCCAGATGAGACCTCACCTACATCCTACACAACTGTAACAGAACCTCCTTATTCTTCAACTACAACCCCTATGCAATAAAATTCAACATACAGTTTCCCTTCTGAACTAGAGACACAAGAGAGACTACATTTGCTGGAAATCTGGATGTTGTTGCCTTCTTAACTCATTGTTGGATCTGCTGGATTCCCATCTTCCACCATTTCCAACTCAGGACCCCAGATTCCCACCTCCCATCACCCACAAACCCAGCCTTGACTGCCTGCAAACAGCAGTTTGATGCTGAGCTGGTCAATAATACTCAGTACTGTGTCTGTAACCACAATGAGGTAGCGGTTTAGTAAGATTCATGAAGATCAATTTTGATTCATTATTTATCGAAGAAAATCTGTATTTTTAAAGTTATCAGTGAAAAGTCAGCATTACTAAGCTCCAACGACATTTTACAAAATAAAAGTGAATTAATAATTGGGCTATTAATTGTTGGTTTTATTTTGTTCCCTGTTTTAAAGTTAAAGTTTCCCTGGTATTCTCTCCATGCTCTTCATTCTGCCCGCGTGCTGGATCGATGTTAGTCCTTCTCATCTTCCATGGACACTCCAGCCTCACCATCACTGCCCTTTTCTGTAACCACACATTCGTTTCTGGCAGATCGGCTTTCGTTCTGCTGAGGTACCATCACATTTCAGAGATGAACGTTGGCCTGTGCATTCTTACGTAAAGGCCCGCTCGGTTTGTGGAGGCAGGCCGCCATTACTGACCCCTTTTTTGGGTATTTGCAACAAGCTGGTCAGTGCTCTCATATCATGGCACCACCTCTCAGTTTCCAAGTTTCATTCACTTATTCCCACTCTGGGATTTGAACACACACCCTTCAAGGTTGCTAATCTGGTAACATAACCATCAGGCCACCTAGGTCCATGTCAACCCTTACAGTTGTCCACTATGTACTACCAGCTTCTTGGATAATGTTATTCTATAGAAGGAGGCCATTCAGCCCATCAAATCTAAGCCACCTCTTAGAGGAATCCCAGCAGTCACATACCCCCATTTATTCTTCTGTAATCCACTTTCTCCTGATCTTCCTGCCATCCATCTGTCTCCAGTGCCCAGTTGAATTATGAGAATTACATGTGTTGCCTTCTCACTAAGTCCAACCAATAAAGCTCCATGGAACTTTACCAACCTGAGCTGGCATGGTGGGTGGGCAGCCCATTCCATATGAAACCCCTTTTTACTGGAAATGTGGCTCATTAGCTCCTTGCTAACAGCCACTGGAGTCCGTGGTGAGGAACCCACCTTTCTCGAGTTCCGTACGTCTGAGGTGTATATGACTTTGGTCCCACCAAACCCATCAAGTGGGATATCTGACCCAGCCAAACCCTGGTTTGTGTCAATGTTGTGTGATTTACTGCCCTCCTGTAATTGCCAGTCAGCAAAAAATAACAGATCGTACACAGCATACAACTATAAAGAAAGTATATTGAATATTAACTTAATCCAACCGTTATTAAAGAGAAGAAAGGAAATAAAACAAAATGGCCCATCATAAGTAAAATGTCAAATGTGCATATAAGTTGGAGCTCATCTTACAGTTTTCTTTAATTCATGTGCTGGTCCCTGGTCTGCATGAAAGCGCACACCACCTCCAGAATGTTGTTCAAAATCCATCTCGAACAATTGGGCTCTCCCACAAGAGTGTTGCTCCTTCCTCCTTGAAGCCATTCACCTGCACAAAGCACCTCGTGCAACAGGGACGGGGTCCTCAGCCGTCTTCTCTCCTGTTTTCTCCCAGCTCCCGCCAAAAAGACCTCAACCTATACCAGCGTCCCAAACAAAACCCTCTGGGCCCAGTGTTTTCTCCCAGTTCCACCATTCTGATTGGTTGACACCACATTCCTAAATTGAACAACAAAGCCACTTATTTCAGCTCAAACCCAAGCAGGCTGAAAGCAGAACAGACTGCCCTCACAGAAATGCCAAAATGAAATCCCTACAGTATAGCAGACAATTCTTAACCAGAACATTACACATAAATCATGTAAGTGGACTACACTGATGGAATCCATTTTGCCAATCAGCACCTTATGGAGACTAATCCCAGCTCCCACCACATAGCTCTGTAGATTGTGATGAATCAATTCACCCCACACCTTTCACACGTAGGAAGTGTTTCGGCCTCTACCACCTCTTTAGTTCATTGGTTGTGGACTCCACTGACCTGGGAGTGAAAACCTCTCAGCAACCCCTTCTAAAACTGACCTTTAATTTCCTTCTCTGCTAAACTAAAGATTAGCTTAATTTGTCACATGTACATCGAAACATGGAGTGAAATGTGTTGATCACGTCAAATCAGATCAGTGTGAGGATTGTGATGGAGTGTCACCACGCTTCCAGCACCAACATGGCATAGCCACAACTGTGGGCAGAAACTGGAGCATCCAGAGGAAGACCACACTGTCGCAGGAAGAACGTGCAAACTCCTTACAGACAGTGGCGGGAATCGAACTCCAGTCTTACAGTTGGTGCTGTCAAGTACTGCACTACCTGCTACGCTACAATATCACACCTAAGGACTAAGTTCTTCTTTTAAGTCTTCATATCCCCAAAACTTCTACCCTACTGTTCTGATTGGTTCTCTAGGAGAATAGGGTGGACTCTTGACATCATAATCAACCCTCTGATCTGGTACCTCATTGTCTACTGCACTGCACTTTCTCTGTAGCTGTTAGCCTTATTTTGCTTTCTGTTACTGATTTACCTTGAGCTATCTCATTGTATGATGTAATGATTTGACCTGTATGAACAATATGCAAGACAAGCTTTTCACTGTAACTCAGTAAATGTGACAATAATAAACCAATTGCATTTCCAATTATTTTTTACCCTCTTTAGGTCTCCTATGGTCCCTCTGCATCTCAATTAAATCCTTCCCCAGTGTCCTCTTTTTCAAAGGAATGAACCAGCCATTAATCTTCCTCTGTAGCCAAAATCCTCATTCCTGACCACATCCTCTGAATTACTGTCATCTCATCTTTCCCTTCCTATAGTGACTAAAAGTGTATGCAATATGCTAATGGCTTCGCTAATGCTTAAAATAACTCTAGAATGATCATTTTGTAATTCTATGCTTCAAATAATAAAGAGAAATATCTATGTTTTCTGAACTACTTCAACCTCCTGTCTTCTTGCTTCAGGAAGCTAAAGCCAATCCCGCCAAGGTCCCTCTGCTCCTTTCTGCGTTCTGATTGTGTATTCCCATTTGCCCTTTCCAAACCCAACTCCCTGCATTTTTGCAAAAGTCACTCTTCTTGCTATGGCATTTGAGGTGGGAAGGAAGAAGGGAAGGGAAGGGAGGGAGAGGAACTATCAACATCTTGGGTTGAAACCCTACGTCAGAACTGAGAGTGGGGAGGGGTGATGGCCAGTTAAGGGAGTGGTGAGATGAGGGCCAGTGGGTGATCAGTGGACAGCGGATGGCTGAAGGATAACAGGCAAAAGTAGCCAACAGGGGAGTGGAGGGTGAATGTGAAGGAAGCGAGTGTGTGACAGATTAATTTTCTCTGCCTTCATTCTCCACCTTGACACTGTCTACCTCTCCACCCAATATCACCTCTCTCCCTTCCCTACCTGGCTCAATCTGACTGTCACCTCTCCTCTGTCCACCTCTATCTCACCCTTTGCACTTTCCTCTTTATACCCGCCATCTCTCCCTCTCCACACTTAGTGCTGATGCTGGGTTTCAACCCAAACGTTGATAGTTCCTCTCCCTCCCTTCCCCATAGATGATGCACGTGAGTTGAGTTCCTCCAGCGGAATAGTCATCCGGTCATCCCTCACAGTCATGCTCGTGGATCTGGCCCCCTGTTTGATTAGAAACAACCTTGACAAAACATGCACAATAGAAAAAAGTTCCATTCATATTTTATCCTTCTCTGTATCAACAGAACCCCTCCACAATGCAATTCTTCTTCCCCTGGTTTTGGTATCATGTTTTATTTTGCAACTTCTCTACTGACCCTGCATCTGTTGTATTATAAAGACCATGCACAGTTCTCAGAGCATGATCTAATCAAAGTTCGATGCACATTTTAACATAACCTTGCTGATTTTCAGCTCTAATCCCCCAGAAATAAACCACGGTGCTTTGCTTGCAGTTTTTTATGGCCTTGCTAATCTTCTGCTAGTGCTCACCAGAAGGAACTGAAGTGGACTGGATTCAAATGATAAGCCGATTGGGACCCATCTCTCTCACCACTGCAGGCCAGAGTTGTGAACAGACTAGGAAATTGTGGAAAATAACTTCTCAGTCCCCCACAAACTCCAGCAACACCTCTCAGCTCCTTAAGATTCAAGCTGTGGAGCCATGTTGCTACTCAATAAAGTAGATTCCAGATTTGCAAATGTCTTTCGTTAATATACAATTCAGCATCATGTTACTCCCCCTCTTGGCAACCATAACCATGCGGTAGACACACAAGATTCTGCAGATGCTGGAATCTTGAGTGACGCACGCAAAAATGCAGGAGGAACTCAGCAAGTCTGGCAGCATCTGAGGGAAATAAACAGGTGATGTGTCAGGCCTTCAAAATCAATGACTTTTATTCCCTCCACAGATGCTGCCTGATTTGCTGTGTGATGCTCCAACATTTTGTGTGTGTTCTCTTACGGTGCATCTCCAGTTTTCCCAAGGTGTTCAAAGCTTTATTTCCTACACTTTTCGTCAGCTTCTAATTGGAGGTTTAGGACATAGAACATTACAGCACAGTACCAGTCCTTCACCCATGATGTTGTGTTAGTCTTTTAACATACTGTAAGATCAATCTAACCCTTCTCTCCCACACATCCCTCCATTTTTCTATCATCTATGTACCTATTTAAGCGTCTATTAGATATCGCTTATGAATCTGCCTCAACTACCACTACTGGCAGGGTGTTCCATGCATCGAACACTCTCTGAGTGTAAAAAAACTATCTTTGACATTCCCTCTATATGTTCCTCCAATCACCTTAAAATTATGTTCCCTTGTATTCGCCATTTCCATCGTGTGAAGAAAGGCGGTGCCTCTTATCATCTTGTACAACTCTATCAAGTCATCTCTCATCCTCCTCCTCTCCAAAGAGAAAAGCCCTATCTCACTCACACTATCATCATCCTACAGTATTTTCATGCTGTCCAATTCAGACAGTACCTTGTTAAATCTCCTCTGCACATTCTCTAAAGTTTCCACATCCTTCTTATAATGAAGTGACCAGAACTGAATACAATAGTCCAAGGGTGGCCTAACCACAGTTTTATAGAGCTGCCACTTCTCAGCCCAGCTCTGCATCCTATCAATGTCCTCTGCAACCTTCTGCACTATACACAACATCAAGGACACATACCCCTCTAAACCTTTCCTATCTAACCTTATTTCAATGTAGATCTGCAACATTGCCTCTCACACTTGCCCAATGCTTATCATTTGATCCATCTGCCTTTGCCTGTTTCCAAGCACCCAATGGACACACCTGCACATCTTTGCGAAGCGGGAAGAAGCCAGAGCAGCCAGCAGAAATCCACATTCACGGGGAGAATGTGAAAACTCCACACAGAGAGCACCGAGGATCAGGACTGAACCTGGCTTGCATCAGCTTTGCAGTACCAGCTGTTTCACACCCTGAGTCACTCAGCCCGAGATGTCCCTGCTCAGGAGATTCCCAAGTCTAGGAAGATTCTTCTCAGGAGATTCCCATGTCGAGGAAGATTCTTCTCAGGAGATTCCCAAGTCGAGGAAGTTTCTTCTCAGGAGATTCCCAAGTCGAGGAAGATTCTGCTCAGGAGGTTCTCAAGTCTAGGGAGCTCATGCTCAGGAAGTTTCTAAATTCTCAGTCTGATCTTCTGGCAAATGCTTGCACCTCTTCACCTAATGAGATCATGAGAAAATGGCGGCGCGACGGCAGCGCACGCGGCCACTCCAGGAATGAATATCTGTCATCTGTAAGTAGGGGCCGTGCACAATCCTGATCTGATGGAGACAGACGTGAGAAGCACGGAAGAACATCTGGTGAAACTTCTGACATGCCCGTTTCGCTGCCGCTGCTACTGTGCGATCGGAAAATCTCCGGAGAGGAAGGCCCCGAATCCTCGGCTTTGCCTGTTGCTTAGCAGCCGGGGTCGAAGCACTCGGCAGAGATGGTGCTCAGTGCTCGGTGTCGGAGGCTTGAAGCTTTTCAGACGGACTCAGAGTTGGCTGTGGTCAGATGGCAGGAAGAGTTTTTCTTCCTTCTACCGTCTACATGAGATGATGGGCTATCGAGGACTTTGAGACTTTCTTTTACCATGTCCATGGTCTTCCCTTATCAAATTACGGCATTGCTTTGCACTGTTGTAACTATATGTTATAATTACATGGTGTTTGTAAGTTAGTCTTGGTCTGTCTTGTGTTTCTGTGATATCATACTGGAGGAAAATTATATCATTTCTTAATGCATGTATTACTAAATGACAATAAATGAGGACTGAGTGTCCTTATAATCTAATGGGCAAATTTCCATCCAGGCACCTCTCGTGAAGTACAAGGCTCCACTTCCTGAGCCGGGGTCAGAAAAGCAACTGGATCTTTTACTTATTATATTGAAGACACTGCCCAGAAGAAGGCAATGGTGAACCACTTCTGTAGATACATTTGTCCAGAACAATCATGGTCATGAAGAGACCATGTTCACTCACTTCATACCACACGGCACATAATGAGCAAATGAACTTACTGTGTCACTAAAGAAGCAAAATGTCAGGGTTATTCATAAGAGAACTTTGAAACAGAATTTGACCTTCAGTTGCAAAGGGATAATTGGGCTTCTGATTAAAGTTTTGATTGGATGAGATTGATTGATGTGGTATTGTAGAGTGATGCAGTTATAGAACAAAGCCCTTTGACCTACTGAGTCCACAGCAAACATCAGCCATCCATTTCCACATATTTTGTTTGTTCCTCCTAGATTCTGCTATTCACTATCACCATATACAACACTGAGATTCATTTTCTTGTGGGCATTCACAGTAAATCCAAGGAACACAAAAGAGTTAATGAAAGACCCCACCCAACAGGACAGACTAACAACCAATGTACAAAAGACAACAAACTGTGCAAGTACAAAAAATAAATAACTAATAAATATATAGTGGAAACATAAGAATGAGTCCTTGGACCTTGAGCCCATAGGTTGTAGGAACAGTTCAGTGATGGGGCAAGTGAATTTATCCCCTCTGGTCTAAGAACCTGATGGTTGAGGTTTAATAACTGTTCCTGAACATAGTGGTGTGAGTCTTGAGGCTCCTGTAGCTTCTCCCTGATGGCAGCAGTGAGAAGAGAGCATGGCCTGGGTGGTGAGGATCCTTGGGGATGGATGTTGCTTTTCCTGCAACAGGGCTCCATGTAGATGTGCTCAATGGTGGGGAGAGCTTTACCCGCAACGGACTGGCCGGTATCCATTACCTTTTGTAGGATTTTTCATTCAAGGGTATTGGACATTTAAAAGATAGTTGGACTGCAGATCCAAAGGAAAGGTTTGGAGTGATAAATATGGGTAAATGAGACTACGCTGTACTCTGCATAATAAATTCTCTAAAATGCAAATGCAGGAGCAAACATTTTGATCAGAATGGACCAGTTAGAAAGAAGAGCCCACTTTCACACTGTATGATTCCACAGCCAGCAATGAGGCATTTCATTTTGGGATTTCTCAGGGAGCCAAGATTATAGGATTATAGACATTGATTATAAGGTCAGAGAGAGAACCAGGAGATTAAACAATAGGGAGAGGGAGAGGTCTTTATGGAGAAGAAAACTGTTTCTTATAGAATGAACAAGCCATTCTTGGGGTGGGGAATTTTTCCTATGGATACCTTACAGAATTTATTGGTGATTGTCTTACCTTTAGCTAGCAGCTCCCTATCTAATGGAAACTTTTTTTTAAAAAGTCTTCTGGTACTTTAGAAAGGCTGATTACAGCATTTACATTGCACCATTCTCTTTTCATGAGAACAGTATCTCAGCAAATTTGGTCTTTCCTGATAGAAACTGCCAGATGTATCAACCTGCAGAATTTCTTTGCAAATTAGGTAACACTTCCTTGGGAGATCTCCAGTCCGACTATCTGCACTCCGAGAGCATCTGAAATCTAAATGTTTGCAGGATTCCTGCCAAAATGAATCATGGGTTTCAATCATGCATTTCCACAGGCTGGGGTTTTTAATGTAAAGCATTTTTCAAAAAGTTTTTTTCAGATCTTGTAGAATCTTATGAAATTTATGATGCAGAATAGGGCCGACTAACCATTGTAGTCATTTGAGGAGTACAAAAGGCACCCAACCTAATCCTGCCTTCCAGCATTCAATTTCTTTGCTTAAAAAGCATATTGTCATGTGCAAATAATTAAATGGGATACTGAGAAAGACCACTGTTAAACACAGATGGTGATTGATAATGGTAATCCAAATGTATCTGCAATTTGAGAATTGCTTAGTGCTAAGGAATCTGAACTGGAGTTCGCCTGCTATGCATGACAAATCAAATAAAAAAATGCAGGATGCTGGAAACTTGAAATGAAAACAAAAACTCGACAAGTCAGGCAACAGCTTCGGAGAGCGACGTTTCGGGTCTGTGAACCATCATCAGAGTTGGGAAAGAGAGAGATTCAACAGGAAGGAAGATGGAGGATAAATATGTTGAACAAAATTAGTATCTCTGATAGGACAAGTTGAAAGGGCTTTAATGGTGATAGATGCATGGGGCGGCATGGTAGTGTAGTGGTTAGCACAAAGTTTTATGGTACAGGTGACCTGGTTCAATTCCCACTGCTGCCTGTAAGAAGATTGTATGTTGCCCCCCTCCGTGACCTGACCGCGTGTGTTTCCTCCAGGTGCTCCGGTTTCCTCCCACAGTCTAGAGAAGTGCTGGTTGGTAGGTTAATTGGCTATTGCAAATGGTTGCATGATTAGAATGGGTTTAATAGACAATGGACAATAGACAATAGGTGCAGAAGTAGACCATTCGGCCCTTCAAGCCTGCACCACCGTTTTGAGATCATGGCTGATCATCTACTATCAATATCCCCTTCCTGCCTTGTCCCCATATCCCTTGATACCCCTATCCATAAGATACCTATTTAGCTCCTTCTTGAAAGCATCCAGAGAATTGGCCTCCACTACTTTCCGAGGCAATGCATTCCAGACCCCCACAACTCTCTGGGAGAAGAAGTTTTTCCTTAACTCTGTCCGAAATGACCTACCCCTTATTCTCAAACCATGCCCTCTGGTACTGGACTCTCCCAGCATCTGGAACATATTTCCTGCCTCTATCTTGTCCAATCCCTTAATAATCTGAAATGTTGCAATCAGATCCCCTCTCAATCTCCTTAATTCCAGCGTGTACAAGCCCAGTCTCTCTAAACTCTCTGCGTGAGACAGTCCAGACATCCCAGGAATTAACCTCGTGAATCTACGCTGCACTTCCTCTACAGCCAGGATGTCCTTCCTTAACCCTGGCGACCAAATTGGGGGATTGTTGGTTGGTGTGGCTGGAAGGGCCTATTCTGCACTGTATCAGAATAAATAAATAAATATCTGCACATTAAGTTACTTGGCCTACGCAATGTGTTGCTAATGGTAAGACATGTAGGACTTGTCCCAGCGGACTAGAGTTAAGTGCGTGACTCCTTGAGCCCTTATTGATTGTGATGACACACTTTGTTGTCAGCGCAGGAGTGCTTTAGCTTGCAATGCATAATGTACAAAGGTAAATCCAAGTCTCTTTGAGGTCACAAGGTTTAATTGTAATTAAGCCATCATGAGTGCAGTTTAATCCAAGTTTAGTTATTATCTGGTTTGGCATCTTGCAAGTAGGAAGGTGTCTGGTTAGGTTTAGACAGCAGGTTAAAAGTTCACAGCAATAAATGACTGTCTTTTCTTATTTAAGAAAGAAAATAGAAAATAGTTAATGTTGGAAACACTCAACAGATCAGGCAGCATCTGCGGAGGGAGAAGCAGTTACTATTTCAGATGGGTTTGGGCTGGAATTCTTCTGTTGTAGGTTCCTCTATAATGCAGGCATCTGAGCTGAGTTAGAGCTTAGAACATAGAACACAAGACAGTACAGGTCCTTTGGACCCCAGTTGTAAATCTGTACCATAATTGATCTAACCCTTTCCTACAACAGAGTACATAATCCTCCTTTTTTTTTCTACGTACATGTTCCTAATTTAAGAGTCTCTTAGGTGTCTCTATGCATCAGCCTCTACCATCATCCCCAGCAGTGCATTCCATCACTCTCTGTTTAAACAGTCCACCTCTGACATCTCCTCTAAACTTTCCTCCACTCAACTTAACTGATGGCCTCTGGTATTGGTCATTGCTGCCCCAAGAAAGGGGTGTAGGCCATCCCCTCTGGGTATGCCTCACATCCTCCTTTGCACCAAAGAGAAAAGCTCCCAGCTTGTTCAACCTTACCTAATAAGACATGATGTCTAATCCAGGCAGAATCCTGGTAAATCTCCTCAGGACCCTCTATAAAACTTCCACGTCCATGTGATAATGTAGTGACCAGAACTGAACACAATGCTCCAGGTGTGGTCTTGAACTCTGGCCTCGTGTTAGTGACACGATCTTCCTGAGACTGTGCCAGAATGTTCACTTTGATTTTTTGATGACCAGCCACCTTGTGCTGAGCTTGTTGGCAGGATTGAGCAGAAACTCCCTAGGGACATGAATCCTCGCACCTCACCTCCTCCTCAACATCTGACAATTGATTGCACTAGATTAATTTTTCATTTAAAAATAAATTGCCTGACGGAAATGAAAAGCGAAACCGAAAATAACCTCTAACCTTCATTTCCCCCAACAATGAACAGGAAGCCATAATAAGCATAATAAAACTGTTGAACTTTTACTGATTTGCTCAAAGCTGTGAATATATACCTCAAATGACATTTGCAATTATTTTTTTCAGCAAGATAATTAAAAGTTACAGAGACAGGTCATGATAGCCAGTACTTTGAAAGGTGTTGATCATCAATTTTAATATAGTGTCCTAGACATTGAAGATGCTATGCAGTTACCTGTTGTCACAAGCCTGGAGCCCCTTCTGGTTTGATCCTCCTAGTGTTTTCTGTCCAATGTGAAGGTTTAATTCCCCAGAAGTGTCCCAAAACAAGCCTGCATCAGTATCTCTCCTCAAGCATTGTGCTTACTGATTGTGAAGACTCACATTTTCTTTTTGTCAGGTTAGGAATGTTTTGGCTTATAATGCATAATGTATAAAGGTGAATCCATGTCCCTTCAAGGTCACAAAGTTTAATTGTTATTAAGCCATCGCAGGTTCAGTTTAATCTGGGTTCAATTATTATTTGGCTAGTGCACTTTACAGATAGGAAGGTGTTTTGTAAGATTCAGACAGCAGGTCAAAAGTACCCAGCAATAAATAACTGTCTTTTCTCATTTAAGTGCAATTGCTAAGGTCAAGCAGAAAGTGTGGATGCTCTGTAGTCATGATATCTTCTCTAGAGTGCATGGAAAATAATTACCTTCCCATGTTTGAACAGGTTCTTTCGGAAACTGATGCAGGAAAGGAATTTGTAGTAAAAGAATCATAGCAGAGAGGCTTTATACATCTCACATGGGGAGAGGTGTCCAGGATTCTGATTTTACTTCATTATTTTTGTGGGGTCTGAGGTCCATTGGTAATGATTACCTACCACCTAGCAACCTGAAGAAAGTGATAGTGATTTATCCTCACGAACCGTTGTGATCTTTCCGGTGAAGGTACTCCCACAGTGTTGATGGGGCAAGAGCTCCAGGATTTAGACACATACTGATAAAGGACCAAGTCAGGATGGTGAGTGACTTGAAATAAAGATTTACCAGGGGAAGATGACGGGAATAAAATTTCTGAGTAAGTATTTTTAAAACTTACAATGGTATCTGGATTCCAATGATCTAATCTGCCATGGGTGAGTAATTTATTTATCTACAATAAAAAGGAACTCTGTACCCTTTGCTTTAGAAACATTTTGCCTTGTAGCTTTTTGGAGAAACATATTTACTGATATAAAGGAGGCACTGAGCTATCCAGACCTCAGACAATGTCTGGCCCAGAGCTTCAAGGATGGAGAATGGCGGGAAAAAATGAATGAATTCAGGGTCCAGAAATAGACATACATATTGGGCCAGAGAGATTGATTGGCAATCATTGTGTTGTCTTAAAGAGACTTGCAGAGTGAAGTGCTGGGCCCAAGTTTCAGCCGCTGGCTTAGTGAGCAATTAATATGGAAATCCGTCAATATGCCTGAAGTCGACTGGCAATGTACTCGAGTCTAGGCTCTCAGCTTAAAGGCAGGTGGCCAATTCTTTACCAAATCATTAGACCACAAGAGATTGAAATAGGAGTTGGCTATTCAGCCTTTCACACCTGCATCAAATTAATCAAATCATGCCTGGTCTTTTACCAAGGAAATAAAGTTCTGATTTTCTCCACCTCTGTTTCTCCAATAGGACTGTCTCATGGACCTCTGGTTTCCCTCTTATGAAGTCAATACTATAATCAGCTCCTTGGTCTTGTTGACAATAAGTAAAAGCCAGATTTTCAATATCCCTCCTATACACTGACCTGTCACCACCTTAGGTTTGGCCTACAAAAGTGGTGTCAGTAAACTTAATTATGCCATTGAAGCTTTGCTTAGCTACACAGTCATATGTGTAAAGTGAATAGAGCAGGAGGCTAAGAACACAGCCTTGTGGTGCACTTGTGCTGATGGAGATTGAGGAAGAGATGTTGCTACCAGTCCCAAGCCATTCCGGTCTGCAAGTGAGGAAATTGAGGATGCAATTGCACGAGAAAGTATTTAAACCAAGGTCTAGGAGCTTATTGGTTAATTTTGACGGGATGATGCTGAGCTAGAAAGTCAATAAAGAGCATCTTGATATTTGCACCTTTGCTGTCCAGGATTGAGAGAAGAACCAATGAGATGGCTCCTAATGGAGACCCGTTGAGCCAGTAGGCAGATTGGAGCAGATCTAAGTTGCTTCTCAGGGAGGAGATGATATGTTTCATCACCAACCTCCCATCACTGTGAATATAAGTGCTACTGGGTAATGGTCATTGAGGCAGGTCATTCCGTTCTCCTCTGACATCTGATTTCTGGGACAGTTCATGAACCTGTGAACACTCCCTCACTCTTCCTCTTCTGCACAATTTACTTGTTTGATTTTTTATTGCAACGTCATTATTTTTTACATCTGCCAATATCCTGCTGCCAGAAAACAACAAATTTCGAAACATATGTCAGTGATAATAAACCGGATTTTGATTCTGCTTCTGTTCTAACCTTCTGGATTGGCTGACCGTTTCCTCCCACCCCCCAAAGATGTACAGGATAGCAGGTTAATCATCTGCTGTAAAATGCTCTGAGTGTGTAGGTGAGCGGTAGAATTTGGGTAGGTTTATGGAAGTGCAGAGAATAAAATGGGCCGAGGAAGGATTAGTATAAAAATGGGTGCTTAATGGTTGGCAGAACTGAGTGAGCTGAAGGACTTGTGTAACCCCCGGGTCGCCTCAGGCTCGCTCAGCTCGTTCTCGTCTAGGGGGAGCAGCCTTCGGCCCCGCCAAACTGGGTAATCAGCTGATGTGGATGCTGTGTGATGTCCCCGCCTCGCCAAAGAACAAACAGTACACCATATGTGATTAAATTATTACAGTTTATAAAGATTATTATTACTGATTAATAACCATACAGTATATATGAAGGAAACGAAAATAAAGAAAAGGCACCAAACTTATCAAAGTCCAAACCACTTCGTGCACAACCGTTAGAGCTCAAATACTGAAGTCTTCTGGCCACCATTCGATCCCCTCCGAACTCCTCGACTCGCAACTCAGGACCACCCGAAGTGGTCAACCAAGCACATCTATCTTCATCTCCTCTCCTCGGGGTACCTCCTGGCCTTGGACTCCTGCTTGGGGTGCGTTCCTCACCCAGTTTACAGCATCGTGTCCTCTCTCTCTCACCCCCTCGCGCCAGCTCCCTAAAAGCCCACCAACAATAGCTTACAGACTCAGAAGAAAGAACAACATTAATCCCAATTGGTTTACAAAGGAATACAATTCTCGTTATCAGTAAATTTTAACCCAAACAAGCTTCCAGCACTCTCTCGCAACAAAGAAGCATTCCTACTTTTAACAAAACAAAGGAGCCATTTTGATTAACATATGCAGTAACAGAAAAAAAGAAGAAACCTCCTTTACACTTGTTTCTACACTGTACCCCTCTATGATTTGATGATTACCACAACTGAAAATAAACCTCCAAGAGGACCACAAACTTGTCGTAGGGTTTGGGGGCTTGTGTGCCTCAGTGATCTGGAGACCTATGTTAGCTGGAGTCAGGGCCTTGATAGGGTCACCCATGCCAAACAGGTCAAAGGGTAGAGGCCAGACTAATGACATCCTCCAGGTTCAAGGGTTTAGTTCAGGGCTAATGACCCTGGCTGGCAAAAAGCAAAATTGTCATGGAAACAGAAATGAAGAATCCTTCTACATCTGAGTGCATCGGTATTCCTGAATCTGCACCTGGGACTTGCCTGACTGACAGTAAGGAAAACCGAGCTACTGATATGATGAAGGAAGCTTTGAACACTGCCAGAATTGGAGGACTTTCATTGCTGCCCTAAATGGCAGTGGCATAACGGGCAGTGGGTAGGTAGGTACAGCCAAAAAGACAAAAGGCATCTCTGATTCCACAGATCTCAGTCATTATAGCTCTGGGGAACAGGCCTCTCCAGTGAGACTTGGACTCAACTGACTTACTTACAAACAGTTTGATGGCTCTCACCTATCAAACCATGGCTTAACGATGAAAGCTTTTGCAAAACAGTGGGTTATTGTTGGGTTACAGGAAGGGCGTAGAGGCTTTGAAGAAGGTGTAGTAGATGTTCACCAGGTCTCCATCATGGCGTTATAGAGTCAAAATACAACATGAATATAGGCCTTTCGGCCCATCAAGTCCATGCCGACTAGAGTCCACGCAGCTCATTCCAAATTTCCTGTGTTCAGCCCATATCTCCCTGAGTTTGTCCTTCCATGTACCTTGAGGAGTACTTCATAAAATATACTATTGTACCTGCCTCCACCTCTTCTTAGGTGTACAAGATGATGAGGAAGGTTTGTGTCGATAGCCAGAGACGTTTCCCCAGGATAGAAATGGTTAATAGTGGGGTGGAGGAGGGTCATTATTTTAAGGTGCTTAGGAGAAGGTATAGGTGGGATGTCAGAGGTCAGCTCTTTATACAGTGAGTGGGGGTACTTGGAACACTCTGCCAGGTGTGTTGGTAGATGCAGGTATATTAGGGGCATTTAAGAAACTCTTAGGCACATGGATGCTAGAAAGATGGGGGGTTATGTAGGAGGGAGGGGTAGGTTAGCACAACATTGAGGGCTGAAGGGCCTTTACTATGCTGTGATGTTATATATTCTATGTTCTATGTTCTGGCAACCCACTCCATATGTTCACACACTCTATGTAAAAATATTGTTCCTGAGGTCCCTTTAAAATCACTCCCCTCTCACCGTAAGTTTATGCGCCCTGGTTTTGGTCTCCCCTGCTCAGGGGAAAAACTGTTATTGTCTGTCCTATCTAGGGCTCAGAGTATTATAAACATTTCTCAAAGTTCTCTCCTCATTTTGTTACATTCTAAGTAATAAAGACTCAAAATGGCCAACATCTCTCTGTAACTCAGACCCCCTTGTCCCTGCAAAATCCTTGTAAGATTTCTCTGCACTGTTTCCAGTTTAACCACATCTTTCCTATAACAGCATGACCAAAATGGTACAGAATACTCCAAGTGTGGCCTCACCAATGTCTTGCACAACTGCAACATAAAGCCCCAGTTCCTGCATTCAATTCTTTGACTGATGAAGTCCGGCATGATAGATATCCTTTTCATCACTCTGTTAACCTATGAGGCTGCTTTCAACGAATTGTGTATTTGTACCCCCAAGTCCCTTGCTCCATTACACTCCCTCGTGCACTACCATTCACAGTAAATGTCTTATGCTGGTTAGACTTTCCTGACATTTAATTGAATTGAATTCTATTTTCCACTCCCTGGCCCACTTCCCTAACTGATCACAATCCTCTGTAACCTACGATAACCATTTTTGACTATCAATAGAACCTTCTAATTTCATGTCATCCGCAAACTTACCAACAAAGCCTGGTGCATTCACATCTATAAATAACAATTAACAAGATTCCCAACACTGACTCCTGTGGCACACCATTAGTCACCGGCCTCCATTCAGAGAAACAACCTTCAAACATTATATTCTGCCTCCTACTTCTAAGTCAATTTTCAATCAATATCAGTAGCTACCCTGGGATTCAATGAGACAATCTCCTAGACCAGCCTATCATTTGGAACTTTGTCAAAAGCCTTGCTAAAGACAAAAAAGATGGCGTCCACTGCGCCACCCTCATCTACCTTTTTGGTTGCCTCTTCAAAAAGCTCCTAAATTTCATCATGGACCACCTCTTCTTTGGCCTCTCACAAAGTCCAGTGATGCACTCTGTCAATTCCCAATGATATATCCACCTTAATGTGTCATTGCAAATACCGCCTCCCTGGTATATGAATGTCCCCCAAAATATTTATACTTGCTTTCCACATCTCTGGCAACCATGATTTTCTCCTCAGTAGAGACTAAATAGAAATATTTCTTGAAAATTCCACCTGTCACCATTGGCTCAAGACATAGGGGACTCCAGTGATCGCTAAAGAGATTGGCTGTTTCCTTAGCTAGCCATCCTTTTATTCTTAAGTGATGTAAAGCTTATTGGAATTTTCTTTAACCTTACCAGCCAGATCCATCTCATAACCTCTCTTTGCCCTCCTGATTTTTGTCTTGAGTATTCTTAATCTTTTAATAGTCATCAAGGGATTCTGTCTGTTGACCAAAAAGAAAGACAATCAGTGAACAGGAAAGGAAGTGGCCATTTTGTGAGACTGTCCTTGCAGCCAGAATTTTGTGAACTGTTTGGTGAACTGATTCTTACTCTGCGATAACTTAATCAGTTCAATTGAATGTGGACACAAGGAGTTTTTGCTAATGATCTGCTAAATCTGAAATCATTCTCAGATAAACTGTTTGTTGTGTAAAATAGCAGGTTTGCAGAGTAACCATGGCCAGTGTCTGGGTGACCTGGTTCGACTGGTGTGAACTAGTTGGAGTGGATTAGACCAAAGAAGTTTCCCACAGTACAAAGTTGAGGTTGGGCCGTAACACAATACTGCTCACATTCTAGACTCACATCCAATGGGAGCCTGAGGCAGGTCAGTCAGATGACCTCAAGCCAAAAATGAAGCATCATATGATTGGCCGGAAATGGAGAGATATAAAAATAGAGGATTTTGGGAGCTCAGGTGGCAACAACTCTTTGGAGACCATCCATTGCGGATGTGGAGAATCCCCACATTGGTCACATAGAGATCACATCCAGATCCCAAGGACAGCCTGGCCAGCATAGACTCTTCTTCCAGGGGGTATTACCTTTTCTATTCTTTGACTATTATTGGAGGGTCAGGCAAAGTTAGTAGGTGTGCACACAGGTGTTCGGTTGTGTAAATTCACATGCTTGTGATTTAAGCCAAAAAAGGTACTTGTCAGTAAATACACATTCTCTCTGTGCCTAACTGATTATTGTAACTAAGGGGTAATCCTTGTAACAACTCAATCCTAACCTCCTAAACCCAATATACGCTTATTTATTTTTATTGACCAGAGCCTCAAAATCTCTCATCAGCCAAGGCTCCCTAAACTTGATAGGTTTACCTTTTACTATGACAGAAACATGCATTTCCTGGGCACGTAAAAGCCTCACACTTGTCATTAATTCATTTGCCTGCACACAGATACACCCAATCAACTTGTATTAGATTCTGTCTAATTCCCCCAAAATTAACCCTGTGTAGTGTTCTCGCTCAGGTGTAAGAGAACTCTGAACTAAACACCGAGGTAAACCGTAGTCAATGAAAGCAAGATCACAGTAATGTTAACCGTTTACTGTTCACTCTCCCACATTAACGTATGGTGAAAACTGTTGATAAAACAGTACAAAATGTATACAGTATTTGTTTCCTTCTTGATATTATATTTACATCGTAAATACTTGCAAAAGTAAAACTACAACTACATTACATTAAAATGCAGCATACAGTCAGAATCTACCTACGCCATTGACTGCTTTAAATACACTTCAGCACAAACTATCTGCAACTCTTTAACTAACGAAAACATAAACCTTATCAACCGTCATTACCTTTAACAGAATCAGCGTTAACATTTTTAATTCAACACATCGATTATCTCATGAACTTACGGTGTTGCTTCACTGATGTTTCTAGTGTGTAGAAAAAAAACTTTTCTTGCGCTGATCCTGCACATGTGAGCCCCCTCCTTCCCGTTTCTCCAAACCAGTATTTTCCCACAAGACGCGGTGAAACCAGGTGTGATGTCATCGCATGCCGCGATATATCACAGACAACGAATTTACTTTAAACAATCTTAACTTTAACTAGAAAATGCTAACAAACGAATTACTAAAGTGAAAATATTATAAACTAAACAAATGCCATAAAGGCAACACACCCTGTTCCAGCATTACTTAGGCTGGAGTATTAGCCGTACGGAAAGGTTGGATCATCTTGAATTTGTTTATCTGGGAAAGCTGGGAAAATGGGCTAAGAAAAAGGCAGATGGAGTTTAAAGTAGACAAGTGTGAGGTGTTGCACTTTGAGAGGACAAACCAGAGTAGGATTTACACAGTGAAGAGTAGGGCACTGAAGAGTATGGTAGAACAGAGGGATCTGGGAATCCCTTAAAAGTGGTGTCACAGATAGATAGGGCTGCAAGGCAAGCTTTGTTTGATTGATATACAGCACCGCCCACCAATCCCAGATTTAACCCTAGCCTAATCACGGGACCAGTTACAATGACCAACTGGTACAACTTTGCACTGTGGGAGGAAACCAGAGCATTCAAAGGAAACTAAAATGGTCACGGGGAGAACGTACAAGCTCCTTACCGCCAGTGATGGGAATTGAACCTGGGTAGCTGATACTGTAAAGCGTTCTGCTAACCACTACGCTATAATGCTGCCCCGGAGCATTGGCCTTCAAAAATCAAAATATTGAGTACAGGGCGTTATGATGAGGCTTTATAACGTGTTGGTGAGACCCAGTTTGGAGTACTATATGCATTTCTGGTCACCTACCTGCAGGAAAGATAGCATTAAAACTGAGTGAGTACAGAGAGAATTTCCAAGGACGTTGAGAACCTGAATAAGTTAGGAGTTTATTCCCTGGAGCATAGGAGAATAAAAGGAGATTTGATAGAGATGTACAAAATGGGGGATATAGACTGGGTAAATGCAAGCAGAGTTTTTCTGGTGAGGTTGGGTGTGACTAGGCCTAGAGGCTATGGGTTAAGGGTGAAATATTTAAGAGGAATGTGAGTTGTACAGTTCCCTCTAAGCTGAGCTGGTGTGCAGCGCGCAGTAAATGAAATACGCCCATGCACATAGTCAGCGTAGCTGGAATTTTCTGTTATATAATGTTAATGTAATTTTGAAATTATGTTAATATAATATTGAAATTATACTAATAAAATTTTGAAATCTATGTTAATGTAATTGTGAAATAACCCGTAATTAATTATGTGTTAATGAATATAATCCATAAATTTTCTAAATAATAAATGTACCATAACCTTTACTTTGAAACATTTTAGAGCTTCAACATTGTCAGTGCTTGAAGTTACAACACTGTTACAAATTGTGACAATAAACACTGAACAGAAGTCAGTAGCTCACTGCAAGTAAACCGCTGGCCTGCTGAACGCAATGTGGAAGATTTCCTTTGTTGTGCTCTGTTTAATTATACTTTTCAATTAATAAATAAAATCAAAAGTATGTGATTTTTAAAATTTTCGTTCTAAATATCCATAGTATACATATTACAAAAAAGAGCAGCACATTTTTCAGGCCATGTAAAAATTTCCTGCCCAGGGCAATGGTTGATCTGCGCAGCTGTGAAAAAACAATTAGTGGGAACGTTGGTGAGGGGAGCTTCTTCACTGAGAGGGTGGTGAGAGTGGGGGGCGAGCTGCCAGTAGAAGTGGTGGATGTGGGTCTGATTTCATCACTTATGAGAAATTTGGGTAAGTACATGGATGGGAAGATTATAGAGAGCTATAGTCCATTTGCGGGCATCGGGACTAGGCAAAATAATCATTCAGCCGGATTGGATGGGCTGAAGGGCCTATTTATCTGCTGCAGTGATTTCTGACTCAACCAGTGTGACTCTAAAAGCATCAGAGGCTGAGGGCTGAGCTGACACAAAAGTATAAATTTATGAGAGACATTGTTAGGGAGAGAGAGAGTATTTCTTTTGTCAAGGGTGGAAGTGTCAAATACTAGAAGGGATGGGTGTAGTGGGAGAAAGGGAAAGTTTAAATTCAATGTGCTGGATGTCAGCATTGCACTACCAGGAGAGGAGACAGAAGCAGATAAAATGCCATTCTTTTAGAAGCATTTTGATGGACACACATGGAGGCAGGGAGGAGAGGGATATGTTCAAGTGCAGTAGGATGGAATTGGTTAGATTGGCATTGTGGTCAGAGTAGTATAATGTGCCGAAGAGCCAGCTCCCATACTGAATTGTTACATCTTCCACGTGGGGTTAGTACAAGAAAGTGGTGTTGAGGGAAAAGAGCAGACCTGATCTTCTAGAAAGGGAGTGGTTGGCCAACCCTTGCTTTTGCTTTCTCCGTTCTTGTGGAGGAGAATTAGATACGTTACAGTGGAGCAGCAGGTAGTGCAGATGTTCCCGCCAGCTACAACGATCCAAGTTCAATCCTGATCTTGGGTGAAGTTTGCATGCCGTCCCTATGACTGTGTGTTTACTCTGGCTTTTTATTTCTCGCATCCCATCAGGGCTTTTTGCTGAAGGATTTGAAATCTGTAATACTTAAGACCATAAGACATAGGAGCAGAACTAGTCATTCAACTATTGTCGGCTCTGCCATTCCATCATGGCTGATCCCAGATCCCACTCAACCCTATACATCTGTCTTCCTGCCATAAGCTTTGATGCCCAGACCAATCAGGAAACAGTCAACTTCCACCAGCAAATTGGTCGTGGTGTAATTTACCTTTGTCTTTCATAGGCCGTAAATCAGAAAATGCACCGAAGTCACTTGATATGGTGACCACATCACCACTGCGCTATAATGAATGGCTTCAAAAACATACAAAATTGATTAGGAAAAAAATATTACTAACAGTGGAGATGCAGAGGAAATTAGTTCTACTGTTCAAAGGAAGAAACGTAGGTACCTATGTTGTACTTCCAGATTTATATTTATTATGGGATCTCTATGGTATGTAGTGGTCCATAAATCAAGGGTTTTTAACCCAGGACAGACTGTACATTAACCGTTGCTGGATATGGCTCCTATCAATAGATATTGGCTCTGTCTTTGTGTAAAAGGAACCTAATATCACTCATGCAGGCAGTGACTCCGACATTGTGCTGCCGGCTTAGAGTTCTTCAGGCGCAGACACACGTTTCCTTCGGGCTGGTGATTTCAGTACGGGAGTGGTGCAGTGGGTAGTGCTGCTTGCCTTGCTGCTCCAGTGACCCAGGTGCAGTCCCGGCCTTCGGTTCTGTCTGTTCACCCTGTCGCCTCATAGGCTTCCCTATGTGCTCTGGTTTTCTTCCAAGACCCACAAACGTGGGGGTTGGCAGGTTAACTAAATAGAAAAGTAGTGAGGTAGTACTCATGGGTTCAATGCCCATTCAGAAATCAGATGGCAGAGGGGAAGAAGCTGTTCCTGAATCACTGAGTGTGTGCCTTCAGGCTTCTGTACCTCCTTCCCGATGGTAACAGTGAGAAGAGGGTATGTTCTGGGTGATGGAGGCCCTTAATGACAGATACCACCTTTTTGAAGCATTACTCCTTGAAGATGTCCTGGATACTACAGAGGCTAGTGCCCATGATGGAGCTGACTAAGTTTACAAGCCTTTGCAGCTTACTTTGATCCTGTGCAGTAGTCCGTCAGAATGCTCTCCATCGTCCATCTGTAGAAATTTGCAAGTATCGTTGGTGACAAACCAAATCTCTTCAAACTCCAAATGAAATACAGCCACTATCTGCCCTCTCCACAGCGACATTGATATGGTGGGTCCAGGTTAGGGATATTGGTGGAATGTGGAGAAAATGAGATAGGATTACTGTAACAATATTCAAAAGGCCTTTGGAAATGTACATCGACAGGCGGGCATTAGAGAGAGACTGGCCAAAGTGGGCAGATAGAGCTAGTTTAGCGACTACATGACCAGCGTGGATGAGTTGGGGCAAAGATCCTGTTTGCAGGTTGTTTTACCCTCTGACTATGTAACTGGGTGCTTCATGGTTGGTGCAGGCTCAATGGGCCAAAGGGCCTGTGTGTTGTCTGACTCTACAACTATAATAAAGTGGGACTGGTGTAGAACTAAATGTAAATAGCATAACTCTATTTTTAATTTGTTTTATTTAATTTAGAGACGCAGTGTGGTAATAGGGCCTTGTGGTTCCAATGATTCTGTTTTGCCCAGTAACACTCATAAGACCAATGAACCTATTAACCTACAGGTCTTTGAAATGTTGGAAGAAAGCAGAGCTGCTGGGGGAAACTCTTGTGGTTGATAGTTCGTGTGACCGGGTGGTTGATGGGCACATTGGGGCATAGGGCCTCTGGCTAGTGACCCTAGTTCAATCCCAACCTTCAGTTCTGTCTTCTCTCTTTGTGAACCTCTCTTGTGCTGTAGAAACCCCGCCCCCTCCACGTCCCACAGACATGGGGGTTGGTGGGTTACACCTATTAGCTTGCTGGGTAAAGGACATGGACTTAGAAGATATCAGAGAGTGCAGTTCAGAAGACTCTGAAGAGTTTGAGCAAGTCTTGTGGATGGGTGACGTTACTGTATCAGGACTGCCCTCTTAGTCAACGTGTGATGAAATCCTTTATGAAAAATTGAACTCTGTGGTAATCACTGCAATCGAACCAGAATTTAATCTTCAGTGGATTACTTTGGGTAGTTCTGCTCTATTTTTTTCTAATGGACTATTAATATTCATTTAACAGTGCGGCGGGGAGCTGGGCAACAGTGAGTAAAATTGAATTTCTCTTCTCCATAAATCAAAACATTTCCACAAATCTCTGCTTTTAATAAATCTCTTTGCAGAGATTAAAATGAAAACTCTTTTTTTTTGCGGTGGGGTGCCTCTGAGCTGCCTGTTTCTCTGTGGATATGGCTAGTCCTCCTGAGCTGTGACACCCCTAGCCTTATGCCCATGCCTTGAGAGTCGTCCCACCTCTGTGTTTTGGTGAATGGACGTGGGCTTGATGGTGTCTTTTGTGCTCAGTTTTACCTCACTTTACATGCCATGGTTTCTAGGGAGGTGGAATTTGCCCTTCATTGGCACAGAGCGACCACTCCCCGCTGAACATCGACGGCTCCTCAATAGAGATCGTCAAGAGCACCAAATTTCTTGGTGTTCACCTGGCGAAGAATCTCACCTGGTCCCTCAACACCAGCTCCATAGCAAAGAAAGCCCAGCAGCATCTCTACTTTCTGCGAAGGCTGAGGGATGTCCATTTCCCATCCACCCCCCCCCCCCCCCCCATCCTCATCACATTCTACAGAGGTTGTACTGAGAGCATCCTGAGCAGTTGCATCACTGCCCGGTTCAGAAATTGCACCATCTCAGATCGCAAGACCCTGCAGCGGGTAGCGAGGTCAGCTGAGAAGATCATCGGGGTCTCTCTTCCCAGAATTACAGACACTTACACCACACGCTGCATCCGCAAAGCAAATAGCATTATGAAGGACCCCACGTACCCCTCATACAATCTCTTCTTTCTCCTGCTATCTGGGAAAAGGCACCGAAGCATTCAGGCTCTCACGACCAGACTACGTAACAGTTTCTTCCCCCAAGCCATCAGACTCCTTAATACCCAGAGACTGGACTGACACCAGCTTACTGCCCTTTACTGTGCCTATTGTCCTGTTTATTATTTATTGTAATGCCTGCACTGTTATGTGCACTTTATGCAGTCCTGGGTAGGTCTGTAGTCCAGTGTAGTTTTTTTTCTGTGTTGTTTTACGTAGTTCAGTGTAGTTTTTGTACTGTTTCATGTAGCACCAGGCTCCTGAAAAATGTTATCTCGTTTTCGTTGTGTACTGAACCAGCAGTTATGGTCGAAGTGACGATAAAAAGTGACTTGACTTGACTTGACTTCATGGAAACAAGTGTTTCTAAGGTAATGAAGCAAGGGTTGGGAGGTTTTGACTGATTGATTTTTTAATTGATTGAGGTACATTATGAAATAAGACCTTCCAGCCCTTTGAGCTGAGCTGCCCAGCATTCCCCCAATTTAATCTGAGTCCAATCACAAAACTATTTACAAAGACCAATTAACCTACCAACCGGTACATCTTTGGACTGTGGGAGGAGACTGGATCTCCTGGAGGAAACCCACACGGTTAAGAGGAGAACATACAAACTCCTTACAGGCAGTGGTGGGAATTGAACCTGTGTCACCCATACTGTAAAGTGTTATGATAACCATTATACTACTGTGCCACCCTCATCCTTCGAGGAGCAAGGACAACATCCCAATCAAAATTAGACAGAGCAGGAGCCAACCATCTGGACCCTTCTGCTGGTGGTAGCTCTCAAGGAAATCAAATTGTCCTTGGCTCCATTCCAACATCAATGCTCCTTCTGAAAGCAATAACAATCTGCTGGAGAGACTCTATGGATCAAGCAGCATCTGATATAGGGTCTCAACTGGAAATTTTGACTACTTCTTAGACGTTGCTTGATCTACAGAACATAGAACAGTACAGCATGGTATGGGCCCTTTAACCTAATCCACAATCAATCTAACCCTCCTCTCCTACATAGACTGTAACCCTCTATGTTTCTTTCATTCTTCTGCCTATCTAAGAGTCTTTTAAATGTCCCTAATATATCAGACTCTTCCATCATCCTCAGCAGTGTATTCCAAAGCCGACCTCTGACATCTCTTCTAAACTTTCCTCCACTCATCTAAAAAGAATGTCCCCTGGTATTAGCCATTTATTTTCAATCTTTTTTATTGATTTCCAAATAAAGAATGTACAAATCGGAAGAGGAGTTTAACAAGTAGATAATATAAAAGACATATAAACAGCAACAGTAAAAACAAAAAGTTTATAATATCAAAATTAAATAAGTAAAATATTATGCTGTTATATATACAATGGTAAAAAAAAACTACAACTCCTCATAACAATCATAAAAAAAAAGATTGGAAATTTTATTGATAAGGAAAAAGAAACCCCACTAACTAAACTGAAACAAAAAACAAAAAAAAGAGAAAAAAAGGAAAGAAAAAGAAAGATTGGGCAGTCCGTTGTTAGCCATTTGTACCCTGTGATGAAGGTGCTAGCTGTCCACTCTATTTAGGCCTTTGAATTCCCTTCAGGAGTAGGCCACTTCGCCACTCAAGCCTGCTCCAGCATTCACGACTGACCTATGCTGGTCTCAACTTAAATAGCATATCTAATTTGAATGAACACACATATTCCCAGGGAAGTGAATCAAAAACAAGAGGCATACAGAGATGGAAGGGAAGAGATGGATCACTTCCAGCCTGAGGATCATCCTCTTCACTCAGACAGCAGTCAGCATATGGAGCAATCTTTTAGAGGAATTGGATGAGGCTTGTACGATAATGACAGAAACATAGAAACATAGCAAACCTACAGCACTATACAGGACCTTTGACCCATAAAGTTGTACCGAACGTCTCTACCTTAGAAATTACTAGGCTTACCTACAGCCCTCTATTTTTCTAAACTCCATGTACCTATCCAAAAGCCTCTTAAAATAACCTATTGTATCCACCTCCACCACTGTTGCCGGCAACCCATTCCATGCATTCACCACTCTCTCAGTAAAAAACTTAACCCTGACCTCTCCTCTGTACCTACTCCCCAGCACCTTAAACCTGCGTCCTTTTGTGGCAACCATTTCAGCCCTGGGAAAAAGCCTTTCACTATCCACATGATCAATACCTCTCTTCATCTTTTTCATCTCTACCAGGTCACCTCTCATCCTCCATCACTCCAAGGAGAAAAGGCCAAGTTCACTCAACCTATTCTCATAAGGCATTCTCCCCAATCCAGGCAACATCCTTATGAATCTCCTCTGCACCCTTTCTATGGTTTCCACATCGTTCCTGTAGTGAGGCGACCAGAACTGAGCACGGTGCTCGAAGTGGAGTCTGACCAGAGTCTTATATACCTGCAACATTACCTCTCGGCTCCTAAATTCAATTCCACGATTGATGAAGGCCAATGCACCAAACGGCTTCTTAACCACAGAGTCAACCTGCGCAGCTGCTTTGAGTGTCCTATGGACACGGACCTCAAGATCCTCTGATCCTCCACACTGCCAAGAGTCTTACCTTTAACAGTATATTCTGCCATCATATTTGATATAGAAGAGTTTATGGACAGGAATATTCTTGAACCACATTAACAGCCCAGGGTTTCAGCCTCTACAAAGGAATGTGACAGAATCTTCAAAAGAAACAGAAAGGCACCGCTGGCTAGTGACAAGAGGAAAGATGTGATGAAGATTGAGATATAGTAGCATGTATTCAGTACTTCAACAGTGTGCAGCAAAGCATCTAGGAACGAGACCAGGGAACAGTAAGTGTCAGGTCAATACACTGTAGATGTGAGGGGATATGTATCTATGAGTGACAGTAAACTGACTGTCCTTGGGAGTCGGTGCAGTGAGGGAATATTAGCCACACCGTGTCTCCAAGCGAGCCTGTATCTGCATCGTCTCATGATGAGAGGCAAAAGAGTGTGCCCGCACTCTCCCTAAGGGAGTGTTTATCCTCAATGCTTCCACCTGCAAGCTGATTCTCAGAGGGACAATTCAGATCCATACAATCCGCGGGGCACTTTGCAACAAAGTCAGGGTGGTGTCAAGCTGGAGACGGACCTTGCTTAGGGAGAGTGCTCTCACATACACTCAGTGACCCTCCAGTAACTAGCAAAGGGGCCACAGAATGTACGTTTGTGGTGTGCGTGAAAATCCCAGGAGATCCACAGTTTCTGAGATACTCAAACCACCCTGTCTGGCACCAACAATCATTCCAGGGTCAAGGTCACTTAGATCACATTTCTTCCCCATTCTGAAGTTTGGGATGAATGTCTTAACCATGTCTGCATGCCTTTAGCCACTAAGTTGCTGCCACGTGATTGGCTGATTAGATATTTGTATTAATGAGCAGGTGTACAGGTGTACCTGCTAAAGTGGCTATCGAGTGTACAATTACTTAGCATCATCAGTAATTGAGTGAAGGATTGTGAGACACAATTTCCCAATAAAATTCAGGAAGGACCGCTTCCTTAGTATGGTTAGTACCAGAATCACTGCTGGTGACATCTGATTTAGGATAAAGCTGGGACCCAAGCCAGCAATTCAATACAGACTCCCAGTATTCCCATATGGAAAGACTCATCAATCTGTTAATGAGAGATGATAAACAAAGTTTCAAAGCCTCAGGGTACATTTATTATCAAAGTGCGTATGCAGTGTGCAGCCCTGAGATTTGTCTTCCCTACAGACAGCCATGAAACAAAGAAAACCATGGAACCCGTTCAAAGAAAAACACCAGCACCAGCCCCACTTCAGGCAAAAAAAATCATCCAAATGGCAACAAAAAAAAAAGTAAAATAGAAAATACAAAATCAAAGGAGTCCAAGCATATTCAGTCCAGCTCAGAGTTCATTATCCACCGGCCGCTCCAATCAAAAACCATAGAAAACAGCGACAAAATGAAAGGAGGAACCAGAAACACATCATAAGGTGAATCACAGAATCCAATCCAGAAACCGTGCTGATCTTGCCCAGGATTGATGCATTGGCCTTCATCAATCGTGGGATTAAGTTTAGGAGCTGAGAGGTAACATTGCAGCTATATAGGACCCTGGTCAGACCCCACTTGGAGCACTGTGCTCAGTTCTGGTCGCCTCACTACAGGAAGAACGTGGAAACCATAGAAAGGATGCAGAGGAGATTTGTAAGGATGTTGCCTGGATTGGGGAGCATGCCTTATGAGAATAAGTTGAATGAACTTGGCCTTTTCTCCTTGGAGCAACGGAGGATGAGAGGTGACCTGACAGAAGTGTACAGGAGAATGAGAGGCATTGATCATGTGGATAGTCAGAGGCTTTTCCCCAGGCCTGAAATGGTTAACACGAGAGGGTATAGTTTTAAGGTGCTTGGAAGTAGGTACAGAAGAGATGTCAGGGATAAGTTTTTTTCGCAGAGAGTGGAGGCAGAATTGATAGGGTTTTTTAAGAGACTCGTGGTTGGCTGCATGGAGCTTAGTAAAATAGAGGGCTATGGGTAAAGCCTAGGTAGTTCTAAGTTAGGGACATGTTCGGCACAACTTTGTGGGCCGAAGGGCCTGTATTGTGCTCATTGTTTTTCTATGTTTCTATCCAGAACACCGGCACCATCTCCCGACAGCATTGAGGGAGAGAGGCCCCATTTGAGTGCGGGGAGCTGCGAGAAAGAGGCTGGTAGACGGCGTTGAACACCTGCTTGTCTTCCACTCTCTCCTTGAAGATTTCCATTTTCCCCGATGTTTTGGTCGGCAAGAAATGGAGTCGATCACGGACACGTGCCCTGTCTCCAGGCTTCTTGGCCTGAAGGCCGCACACCTACCTCGAAGCCTACTGGAAGCCTTCGTGCAGACAGCAATGCGCCAGATCACTCAGTTGACTCAAAAACTCCCCACCAAAATGTAGATCAGCAGCAGAACTACACTTGAAAGAAAACGAAGGACATAGAAGAAGTGAAGCAAATCTGAGCCTTTGGCCTGAAACACATTGCGACTGGCAACTGTAATTGCTGTTAAGTTGTTGGTTCAGAATGGAGATTGATGCCATTCAGAGTGCAAGGATCTCTGAACTGACAATAGGCACTTCTGAACCCAGCAATACTGGCGAATAATTTGCTCTAAGTGACTGCACCAACCGAACAGCATGTAATCACGCAAGGTATAATTGGGCAGTGAGTCTCTGATATTATAATTATTGTGCATGAATTAATAAATCAGATTATCATTCTTATTAAATTAATAAGTATTTTAAAAGTTTCTGCTTCTGTTGTTCAAAGGACATTTGCAGAGTGAGTTGCAATAGCATTGGGAGTAGAAGGCAGCCCAGGCATGATGTTATTCAGTAAATAAATTTTCCCTCCCTCACTCACCTTGTCCAATCTCTATTACTTTCCTCTTTCTCTTTTTCTTGCTTTCACTATTTTCATGCACTGTCTCTCAGCTATGTTTTCATTTGCCGGAGGGAGGAGGGAAAGTTGAGACCGGGTCTGGTAGGTCATAGGGACATAGACTCACAGAGCACGATAGCACAAATACAGACTGTTCAGTCCATCTAGTCCGTGCTGAGCTGTGACTCTGCCTTGGCCCTTCAGCCCACACCTGAACCTGTGCATCCCTCCCACCTACGCACTTTCCCAACCTCTCTGAAACGTTGCAGTTGAACAACTTCCGCCGGCAGCTCGTTCCACACTCTCACCACTCCCTGAGTGAAGCCCTCTCTCAGGTTCCTGTTAAATATTTCCCCTTTCACACCTAATCTAGGCCCTCTGGTTTTAGTCTCACCCAGCCTCAGTGGAAAAGCCTGCTTACATTAACCTTATCTATACCCTTCATACCTCTATCAGATCTCATCAGGCTCTGGAACCAGAGGGGGTAACTTCACTCAACTTCACGCCCCATCACTGAACTGTTCCCACAGCCTATGGACTCACTTTCAAGGACTCTTCATCTCATGTTGTTGATAATTATTTATTATTATTATTATTTCTGCTTTGTCATGCCGTATTTGCACATTTTAATGACTTTTGTACGTTGATTGTTTGTCCGTCCTGTTGGGTGAGGTCTTTCACTGATTCTGATCTGTTTCTTGTAGTTACCATGAATGCCCGCAAGAAAATGAATCTCAGGATTGTACTAGGAGGCACATAGGAGATTCATTTTGAACTTTTGAACTTTGAGATCTCCCCTCATTCCTGTTTGATCCAAATAAGGGAGAGATGATGGGCAGATAGAAGCAGGTGGGGTGGATCATTGGGTAATTCTGTGGGTCATGACTGGTCCTTTCACTGCTCTTGCCACTGCTTTGTTATCTGGGAGGTTACCAGCAAATATCCCCTAATATCTGAGGATCTGATGGAGAGATGGTCATTCACTCTATGTTGACAGCAGTTCCCAACACTTTACCAATGCTTGTGGACAGACTGGTGGTTGGGACCAGGCTGCATTTTATCTGACCTGCTTCTTATGGGGAAGTCATACAGTAACAATTTTGGTGTGGTGGTTAGCATGACGCTTCACAGTGCAGGGAACCCGGGTTCAGTTCCAGCCGCTGAGAGTGTGTGCTTTCCCCGTGACCGTGTGGGTTTCCTCTGGGTGCTCTGGTTTCCTCCCACAGTTCAAAGACGTGCTGGTTGGCAGGCTGATTGGTCATTGTAGATTGTCCTGTGATTAAATTGGGGGATTGCTGGGCAGCATGGCTCGAGGGGCCAGTGGAGTCCATTCCACACTGTCTCAATAAATAAATACTGTACATTCTGTCCTCTGTCAGAAAATACATCATCCTGATGAAGGGTCTTGGCACAAAACATCAACTGTTTACTCTTTTCCGTAGATGCTGCCTGGCCTGCTGAATTCCTCCAGCATTTTGTGTGTGCTGCTGAAGAAAATAGTTTGTGTTGTGTTTGTACTGCAAGTGTTTGGCTGGAGGTGCAGTGAGCTCCAGAACACAAATGCAGCTGAATATTATTGTCTTCTCTAGAGTAGAATTAGGCCATTCAGCCCATTGAGTCTGCTGCACCATTTCATCATGGCTGATTTATTAGCTCCTTCAAACTCATTCTCCTGGATTCTCCCCATAACCTTTGATGGACTTACTATTCAATAACCTATCAACCTGTGCTTCAAATATACCCGCTGATTTGGTCTCCAAAGCAGTCTTTGGCAATGAATTCTACAGGAACATTCTCGTATTTTAAGGCTGTGCCTTCTGATCTTCCATTATACAAAACATCCTCTCCACCTCCACTCTGTCCAGGCCTTTCAATATTCAATAAATGAGATCCTTCCTCCTCCTCCCAGTTTTTTTTAAACACCAGCGAGTACACGCCCAGAGCTATCAAACGTCCCTCACACATTAACCCTTTCATTCCTGGGATCATTCTTGTGAGCCTCCTCCGGACCTTCTCCAATGCCACCACACAACTTTCTTAGATAAGGGGTTCAAACTGCTCACAGGACTCCACTCGATTCACTCAGTCATGAATGCCACAGGGTTCATAAGGACATTGGCTGGACCAGTGCCACTGAGGATAAAGGTCCTGAAGAGCTGCTTAAGAAGATAAGACTTTGGACCTGCCCTTGATTATTTGGTCATTGGAGATACCAAAAGCCATGGCTAACCTTCTAGCTCAGCTCCATTTTCCCATGCTATCCCCAGCCACATTGTTTCTCCTGTGAACAGTTTCAGCATTGTCCTGTACACTAATATGCCGGACGCTGCTCAGTCAGGGATGGGGCTGATCGTTCCGTTTTCTGCCACCATCAGGTATCAGTTGGAGCATCTCATAAATCTGTGTGTGACCTGCTTTTCCCTTCACAGACAGGTGTACCTGCAACCCAAAGATCGTTCCGTACAGGGTTGAGCAAATCTTTATCCCCAGTTTCCATCCGGATCTGGTTCTCAGCCAATAGCAGTGCTACAGAGCTTGGGTGGTCTCCCGTGCCGGGTTCACTTTATGCTCCTGCTGTGGTCAATATCCACGTGTGGATTAATCTAAGAAGTGTTGGTTCATCAAGTAAGAGTGACAAAAAGTGGAAGATTTCTTTGTGCCTCTTCAGTTTCACGTTTGTGATTCCCCCCCCCCCCACCGTCCCTGTGACCTCCTTTGGTTCCTATACCCCTCCCTATCTCTGTAACCCCTGCAGCCCTTATGACCCTTGCCTCTATAAACCCCTCCAGCCTCTTAGCCCTTCCTTGTCTCTGCTATATCCTCCAACCCCTACCACTCTCCCTACACTTGTAAATCCCTTCATCCCTTACACCCTTCCCTTACCTCCAGCCCCTAGAACCCTCCCTATGTCTATAACCCCCTCCACATCCTACACCCTTTCCTATCTCTATAACACCCCCCCCCCAGCCATACACCCCTCCCTATCACTATAAACACTTCTGGCAATGCACCTATAAGACCATAACCCATAGGAGCAGAATTCGGCCATTCAGCCCATCGAATTAGCTCTGCCATTCCATCATAGCTGATTTATTATCCCTCAACCCCATTCTTCTGTCTCCCCACTGATAGCCCCTCTGGCTCCTACACCCATCCCTATCTCTGTAAAATCTATCTTTAAAAACCTCTCCAGCCCTTTAACCTTTCTCTATCTCTGTTATATCCACCAGCTCATACCATTCTTCCTACCTTTGTAACCTCTCTGCCAGCCCCGGCCCATTTCTGGTTCCTATGACCATCGCTACTTCTATTAACTCCTCCATCCCCCCCGAACCCATTCCTAGCTCTGTAAACCCCGGCAGACTCTGCACCACCCCTGACCCTATAACATCTTCTAGCCCCTACAACTTGCCTTATCTTTGTAACAGTAATGTGAATGGGCGAGATGAGAATGATGGTATTTTTGGTGGATTCCTTCAGGCCTGTGCACGACTTTGCTTGATGTAAGAAGGCTGATGTATGGTTCTCTGTAACCCCCTCCCTCCCCTGCATCATCCCTAACTCACTTTATCTCTGTAACTCTCTCCTGCCCTGTGGTTCCTCAGGCTAACTCCACTCTTCCTGTTCTGGCCTCTTGACCTTTCTTGGACCTGATCACCACACCACACCTTCAGCTGCGAAGACTTTAAGCTCTTCATTCCTTCCTAAAGGGTGTGCTGTCTCTTCACCTCTCATTCTTTCTGTATATTGACGCGGACTTCGGTCATCTCATCTTCTTGAAATGGCTTGTTCATTTGATAACATCCCATAAAGCATTTTGGGATATCTTGCTTCTTGAAGGTACCATCTTAGGTTGCAGAGTAGTGCAGTTAGATATTGCTGAGGACTCACAGTTCCAGCAACTTGAATTCAGTCCTGAGAGAGGAAACAGATTCATTGTGGCGTTCAAAGCAGAGCTGAATATGCACCTGAAGCACACCAGGAGTGGCCTAGAAGACGTGCGCCTTTGGTGTGCGGGGTCATGTGCGGCCCTGTGGATGACCCACTACCTCACTGGTGCCACCGGCTGAAGCATCACAGGAGATGGGAACATCCAGACAGTGGGTGTGGCTGTCAGCGGCCCCTGCACTGGAGCGATCGATCTCTCTCGATGGTGAGAGAGAGCCTGCTGCTGGTCTCCAGTCGGGGAGGCTCGGAAATAAGGTGACGCTGCGGACTGCAACATAGAAGCAGTGAGCCGTTGGCTTCCTATCTCGCTAACTCTCTCTGCCTTGTTACTGAGAGAGAGCCTGTGGGTTGTTGAACTGTCGGGGTGAACAGTTGTTCTTTTTTTGATGGACGCTAAATCGTGGTCTCTCTGGGGGATTTGCTATTGCCTGCATGATGGGTGGTGGGGTGGGGGGTGGGGGCTGAGGCTTACTGCCGGAACAAGTGCGGGGAGAGGGGGGGTGAATGTTGATGCTTTGCTGCTGCTTGTGCTTGGGGGAGGTGGGGGGGTCTAACATTTTCCTGTTGTACACTCTTTGGGGTTTTCCTCCTGTTTCCCGGATATGAGTGAAGAGTACGAATTTCATGGTGTATACTACGTACATTCTCTAATATTACATTGAGCAGTTGAAGGTGTCATTACAGGTGCGGTAGGTAGTGCTGATATCTCACAGGTCCCGAGTTCTACTCTCAGTTCTGACCGCGGTACCCTCTGTGAGGATTTATACATTGTTCCTGTGGCAATGTTGATTCCCTGAACTCACCTCCACTGAAGGTGGGTGGTGGGAGGAATGGGGTGGCATATGGCAACACAGCTCTGCTATAGGGCTATACAATCCAACAAGTCTATCCTGACAATGTTGCCCACCCAGTTAGTCACCCCCTCCTGCATTCAGCCCATATCCCTCAAAACAAAACCACCCCCCCCCCACCGCCTCACCGCATAGCTCTTAAACCCTACTATCATACCTGTCCCAACCATGTCTTCTTCTGGCAGCTCATTACCCTTGGTATGAAAAAGTTACCCCTCAGGTCCTTGTTAAATCTATCCCTGCTCACCCTGACTTATGCCCCCTGGTTTTGGATTCCTCTACCCTGGGGAAAAGACTGTTGTTCTCCAGATTATCTGTGCCTCTCAGAATCTTAACACTTCTATAAGCTTGCCAGTCGTTCACCTATGTGTGCCCAACGAACACTGAGCCAGCCTGGCCAGCCTTTCCCTGCAACCGGTCCCGACAATCTTCTCTGTACTCTTTCCAGTTTAACCATTTCCTTCTTGTAACAGGGTGACTCTGCAGCAGTCCGAGTGCAGCCTCACCCGTCGACCTGCGCACCTGTGGCATCATGTCCCGGCTCCACATACACCACTTACCTACCGCCTGCCATGCTGCTGGTGTTCAGGGGAGTAATGAACATCTGTATGGAAGGGTTCTTCATTGCTGTTTCCAAAACAATTTTATTTTTGACCTGGAGGAGGGGTGGACCATTTTTAGTCTGGCCTCTACCCTTTGACCTCTTTGGCATGGGTGACCCTACCAAGAGGCACAAGGCCTTGACGCCAGCCAACATAGCTCTTTGGGTCATTAACGCATGCAAGTTTCCAAACCCTACAATGCACTTGTGGTCCTCTTGAAGATCCTATACTCCATAGGAGTATAACTGAGGTATTAATGAGTATGTGATGAAGAAAAAGAGATGAGTGGAGGAATGGGACTGATTGGATTGCTCTGAGAGCTGCCATGAACTCAATGGGTGCAATAGCCACCTTCTACATCACAAGAAAACATGAAAAATATAAACAGAGGTTGCTGGTTCATTCTTGACTGCCTGGTTTTATAGATTAGGCACACTCGTTGACCTTCCTCGAAAAGTGCTGAAGAGAATTTTATCTCCAAACAGAAAGGTCAGGTCAGAGTCTACGAATTAAAACTATCGCAAGACTTGCTCGGACTTCAATGAAAAGTCACCCCGCAAACTCAGAATAGAGGTAGCTACTCATTCGCTGAACGAGCAGACACCCCACACAGGAGACAAAGCACTCTTGTATCTTTTCTGCACTTGAAGGAACAGCTGTAAATCATTATATCCCTTCAAAAGGAACCGTGTTGAAATAGCAGCTCTCCCCGATGCTGCCTTCTGTCAGCGCTGCTTGGGACTGGATAGAATGGGTTGTTAAACAAGCTGTTTAAGTAACTGGGATTGACTGTGTCTGATTGTTAGTGTTCTGCTCTGCGCTGTGTGCTTAGTTAAACCACGAAGAAAAAAACTGAGGGAGGCAGAATTGACTTACTAATCCCCCCTGCTTCCTTCAAATGCATCAGATTCATTTACCTGCTAATATTTCTCACTCTGCACCAGTCTTCAGAGAGCAGAACAAGTGCTGAGTTAAGATTTCCTGCGATCAAAACCTGTGGTGGATTGGGTTTCTTGGAACGAAAGGCTGCAGACAGTAAGAGCGGAGTGAGCCCTTCTCACGCCATCCACTTGGAAGGTTACTCTTTCCACAGCTTGATGGAGGGGGGAGGGATGGGATCAGTCCTATGTCTGTGCCCAAAGATTGTGATTCAGGTCTCACTCTAGTGAGCTGTGGGCATAATCCAACCTAACACATGTGAAGAGAGAAATGCTGTGTTGAGTAGGGAGGGACACTGTATTAATTGGGTCTAGTCCTGTTCACTGCATAGAGATCAAAGTGGGAGCTTAGAGTGGCCTACCCATCTCAAGGGCAACTTAAAGAGCTTCCAAAAATCAAAAAGTCTGAAGATGCTGGAAATCCAAAGCAACACACACACACACACACACACACACACACACACACACACACACACACAGAATGATGGAAGAACTCAGTAGATCAGGCAGTATCTATGGAAAAAGAGTAAACAGTTGACATTTCAGGCTGAGACCCTTGGAAGGAAGGGGGAAGATGCCAGAATAAAAAAAAGGTGGGGAGAGGGGAAAGAGGTTAGCTGAAAGGTGATAGGTGAAGCCAGATGGATGGGAAAGGTCGAGGGCTAGAGAAAGAAGAATCTAATTGGACAGGAGAGTGGACAATGGGAGAAAAGAAAGGAAGGGGGAAGTAATAGGCAGGTGCGAATAAGTGAGAGGTCACAATAGGGAATGGGAGGGGTGAATCGTTCGCCGGAAGGAGAAATTAACATTCATGCCATCGCATTGGAGGCTGCCCAGATAGAATATAGGTGTTGCTCCTCCACCCTGAGGGTGGCCTCATCTTGGCACTGTGCCCACCAGAAGAAACCAGCTCTTTATGATTCAGAAGTGGGTACCACGGGGCGGAAGGTAGCAGAGGCAACGAGCCCCTCCTATTCATCGTAATAAATATTAAGAACGGCAGGGAGGGAAGAATTTAATTTATATCACAAGAAGAAAGTACGAGGTACAACTACGCAAGTCAAATTTATTGTCAGCTGCTGAAGTCAGAATCAGGATCAGGTTTATTATCGCTGACATATGTTGTGAAATGTGTTGCTCTGCAGATGAGACATAAAAAATTACTCTCGGTTACAGTGAAAAATGTACCGGCTGCAGCATCACAGGTACACAGCATCTTGTAAGCAGTACTCACAAGGAAATCATAAATTAAACATTAACTATATACAATTTTTGCAAGAAAGAACACAAATAGAGCAAAATAAAATAAAGTCCATTTTAGTGCAAGGTGATTAGTCATAGGCCTGACCCGAAACATTAAGGCTTTTTCTCCCTACACTAAAGGTTCCCTGAGCTGCTGACTGGTTCCAGTGCTTTTTTGTTTTTGTCATAGATTTCCAGCATCTGCAGTTTATTTTTCTCAGAGGTTCTCCTTCCGTATTTAACTGGACAGCAGCAAGAGCTTCATGCCACCTGGGCACATTGGTCTTCACCCTATCACGGAGGCTTCTTCTGGTCTCTGCATCCTCCCCCATCTCCGCAAGTTAAAACACCCTTGCCCTCTCACTTCTCCAGTTCTGATGCAGGGTCACAGAACTGTAAGTCAGTCTCTCTCTCTCTCTCTCCTCTCTCTCTTTCTCCACAAATGCTGACTGACCTACTGAATACCTCTGTCCCTTTCTGCCTTCATTCTAATATACTGTCTCACCTGTTCCAGGCATCCCACAAAACAATTCCTGTAGATCTGTACATTCCGTACCCCAGCACTACCCTTCACATTCAAGACTTTGAGCAATGCAAAAGATTGGGCAGGTAGGAATTTATTCCCTGGAATGTAGGAGGCTGAGAGGTGACATTGTATGACATCGTGACTGGTTTGAGGAAGCAAGAACTAGAGACCATATGTTGAAGATGAGGGGGAAAGATTTAAAAGGGAGCTGAGGGGCAACTTCTTCACACCGATATGGTCCATGGATGGGAGGAGCTGCTAGAGGAAGTGGATACAAAAACAGCATTTAAAAGAGAATTGGACAAAGATGTGAATAGGGAAAGTTTAAGGCAGGGGTTTGCAACCTTTTTTATGACATGGGCACCTACCATTAACTGATGGGTCCATGGACCCCAGGTTGGGGACCCTAGCTTAAGGAATATCGGCCAAATGGGACCATCTTAAATGGGCATTATGACAGTATGGACATAATGGGCCAAATGGCCTGCTCTGAGCTGCATTACTCTGTGATTTTGTTTTTGTTGCTATTTCAGGAGACTTCGAATCAGGGTGGTCTGCAGATAAGGAACACTGAGCTGAATTGAATATGCCCCGACTGCTTTTTATGTTGTCTTTTTGTGTTCTGTGTTCTGCCGCTCGCTTCTTTTGTTGCTAGATGCACGATCTGTTTTTGTTGTGAGTGTGGGGAGGGAGGGGAAGGATGCTGCTTCACTTTGAACGGGCTCCATGGCTCTCTCTGTTCCACAGCTGTCTGTGGGGAAGACGAATCCCAGGATTGCATACTGCATACAAACTTTCATAATAAATGCACTTTGAATCTTTGAATTTCCTGAAACACGAACTCTCTGTAAAAATGCCCCACTACTGGAACTAGATAAAAAGTTTTTAGCAGAATGTTAGTCTTTCCAGGATCAGTGATCATGTCCCATTCCCTCTGGACATGAGGTTTTACCTGTGGTAACTGCTGTTCACTTGTTTTCATCTCTGTCAGCCCATTGTGTCCACTTGGCCAGAATTTGCCCGACATGCTGTTGGATCTGGAGATGATATTGTCCAGAAGATTCTTCAGCAGTCAAGAATGCAAATCTTGTGATTATAGCTGTGAGAACATAGAACAGTGCAGCCCAGGAACAGGCCATTCGGCCCACAATGTTGTGCTGAACCAACTAAAAAGCAAATCAAAAATACCCAAGCACTAAACCCTCCTCCCTACACAATGTCCACATTCCTCCATCTTCCTTACATCCAAGTGCCTCTCCAAACCTTCCTTAAAAACCTCTAATGTATTTGCCTCTACCATCATACCGGACAGTACCTTTCAACACCCACCAGTCTCCGAGTAAAAAACTTACTCCTCACATCCCCCTTTTAACCTACCCCCCTCACCCTTAATGCATGCCCTCTGGCATTAGACATTTTAACCCTGGGAAACAGATACTCCCTGTCTACCCTATCTATCCCTCTTAATCCTATAAACCTCTATCAGATCTCCCTTCAGCCTCTGCCACTCCAGAGAAAACGACCCCAGCTTATCCAACCTTTCATGATAGCGCACGTCATCTAAACCAGGCAGCATCCTGGTAAACCTCTTCATCACCCTCTCCAACGCCTCAACATCCCTCCTATAGTGGGACAACCAGAACTGTGTGAAATCCTCCACTTCTGGCCTAACCGGAGTTGCAATATGACCTCTTGACTTTTGAACTCAATGACCTGGCTAATAAAAGCAAGCATTGCATAAGCTTTCTAAACCATCTTATCCGCCTGTGTAGCCACGTTCAAGGAGCTATGAACTTGGATCCCAAGACTTGCCGCTCAGCAACACTGCTAAAGATCTTGCCCTTAACAATGTTCTCTCTCATGGAATTTGCCCTACCAAGGTGCAACATCTCTGATCTTTCTGGGTTAAACTCCACCTGCCGTTTCTCTGCCCATATCTGCAACTCATCTATTGTATATTGCACTGTATACTTTGTCAGTCTTCTGCATTATCGTCCATTTATTAGATGATTAGTTCATAAATTGAAATAACAGGTAAACACTGCGAGTAAGAAACAAAGCAGCAGGGAACGAAATCTAATTGTAACCAACTCACTTTGACAAAGAAGCTGAGTCATGGCCTTTCCTTGTTCTGCAAACTGGTTAAAGCTAGTCAGATACAGTTACTCTTGATTTATACTGTCACGACACTTCACACATACAAACTACCAAAGTACCAAACCAGCTATAATTACTGGAAGTCCATGGAGCGTTTACAAATGAACAAGTGATTAAATAAACTTGTGAATAAGTGTAAAGAAAGAAAACCAACAAAAAATAACAATTGTAGACTCTTACCCAACAATACCAATGAGATGTCTTTTGTCTCGAGTTTCAAAGGAGATTTCCAATGACCTGCAACAGTTTCTGACCATCTTGTGGGCCAAATTTTATCAAACTCTGGATCCAGCTTCCCTTCCTCCTTTGCCTCCTGGCTCAGAATTCCTTCACCTTTATATTGGCTCTGACTCCCCAGTTCCCACCCATCCCCTCCCCTCCCCACGCCCCTCTGACTCACCTCTCCCTCCCGCACTCATCATGCTGCCTCCTGCCTCATACTCCCCCGCTTCCCTCACCAGTATTGTCTCCTGCCTAACTGTCTCCTAAAGAAGAACCAAGGTTACAGTAGAGATGCTCCAAGAATTTTAGGAATTAATTTGAGTAACACTTTTCTCCTTTTCATCTGCAAGAGCTTGCTGAGTTATATAAATCTGACTGTCTGCAAATCCTCCCATATATTTCTCAATAATAATGATAATATTAATAAAATTAGTATTCATTGCCTGGATACTTCATATATTTTCTTATGGATGGTGTTAGGGTTGAACTAAAAGGTTTATAGCAAGCGTACAACAGTTCTCAGGAACGGGACACACATGTAAACTGGTGACCGCCTAGCTTTAAAACAGGCGTGGACTCCCATTCCTGTAGTTTCTTTGTTGTTCTTAGATGATTTCTTCCTTATGTAGATGCGGTAAGGGTGTTTGGTGAAACTCTGTGTAATCCTAAATCAGATGTTTGAGTGGAATAATCTTCCCATTCTACTCCTCTCCACCTCAGATCCTAAACAGGTAGACCTGTTTGCTACAAGTCAGCCACTTAGACAGCTCTCTATCTCCTGTTCTCTCCCAACTCCTACTCTCTCCAGTTACAAGGATATAACTCTTAAAAATAACGATCAGAGAGGCACAGAGAGGATCTGTAATTACTGACAAGTTCATTCATTACTTGTCTCACAGAAGAACATGTGAGTTTACACAACCAAGTACCTGTGTGCATACCTATTACATTTTCCTGACCGCCCGTGAACAGTCAAAGAACAGAAAAGGTCATACCAGTTAAAGGAGTTTACACTGGCCATGTATTCCTCTTGGTGGCGCTCTGATTGCCACATGTCCTTGGGGTACTCCACATCTGCTATGATGGATCTCTATGGTGGTTGCAGTTATGGCTGCTGTTGCAGTCGATGCATTTGCTTTTATATTAATTGCTTACCAGTACAAATGTTTTTTTCAGTGTTATTGGCTATACGTCACCTGACTGACCTTTAACATCTTCTTATTGGTTCTGGTCCAGGCCAACACCCATTTATGGCCTTTCTTTCACAAGTGACAACTGGTAATTTATGGGTCTTTGTTCTAAATCAGTTACCAAACTAGTAAGCAACTTGAATCACTCAGGGCAGTCACATGCCCCACCATTCGGCAACGTGCGTATTATATCTAACCAAAGAACACCTCATAAATAATTTCCTTCATGGAAATGATTTCTAGTCCAGCAGATTGCCTAGAGTATCATCGTGTTTACTGTAAAACACTAATCCAGCCAAGCAAGTCTAGTTCACAAAATGGAGGATGCAGAGCAGCTTCACAAAATGGCAGCCTCTACCTCCTTCCAACATATGGAAAGAACAAGGAAAATTGTTCTGTCTGCTTCCACTGCCCTTGATTCATTTGAATTCACTGATTTGTCGACTGTAGTTCTTTCTGGCCGACGTTCCTTCCCTCCTCACTTCATCCGATTCATCTTCCCAGATACTGTACAAACAACACATACATCTGCTCAACCTACTCTGGCTGCTTTTCTGCACGTGAATTAATCTCTTCCAACCAGTCTTCAAATTGCTTTGTCTTTTTGCATCTTTATTTTCAGCACTTGGATATTACTGCCAAAGCCACCATTTCTTTTTTTGAACCCCAAGCTGTTTTTTTTCTCTGCTACTTTCTCAAACCACCACAGTCTTCTGATGAAGGTGTTCCCAAACTATTGATGAGTTCCAGAACAATTTGCTTGCAAGTAAAGAAAGTGTGCAACTTGAAGGGGGATCTGCAGTCAGTGGTGTTCTTGTGCACCTGCTACCCTTGTCCTTTAGGGGGGGGGGGGGGCGCCAGAACTGGGATTTGGAAAATCCCAGTACAGTATGGTACTATGCAAAAGTCTTAGGCACATATAGTGTATATACCTGGAGAGCCCAAGATGTTTGCACAGTACTGCTTTATGTGCAGAAATTTTATGTGCCTAAATTTTGCTTCCACACGAAACAAGTTTCATGAGATATGTGACTTGACTGATGATAAACCTGATTCTGATATGGGTCTCAATTGTGGACTGAGAGTGGGAAGGGGAGGCAGGGAGGGGGGAATCATGGTTGGAAAAAGGGGAAGGAGCAGGAAGCACCAAAGAGACATACTGTATTGATCAATAAATAAATTATTTGAAGTCGTAACCTTGCCTGGAGTCTCAGGACTGTGTGTGTCTTCACCTGCGCTGCCCAGCCTCTAGCACTCATTCTCTCCCCCTCCCGCAGCGCTCCACCCTCTCCATTCCCAACATCCTCTGCTCCCACTGGATTTACAAACTCGCTCTCCGCTCAGCATTGGTAAATACAGTACAGTGCAAAAGTCTTGGGCTCCCTCACTATAAATATTTGCCCAAGACTTTTGCACAGTACTGCAGCCTCTCATGTTGTGACAGCAGAGGAGATCAGCATAGAGTGATGGAGCTATACAGCACAGAAACAGGCCCTTTGGCCCAACTAATATATGCCTAGCAAGTTGTCTACTTGAGCTGGTCCTACTTCCCCACATTTGTCCTCCATCTCGTTGAACCTTTCCAATCCATTTACCTGTCTGAAGGACGTGGCCCTTCGTTGCATTTTTCACTGGTGCCATCTTTTTCTGGAAGTAGGAATTTCCTGCATTTCGGGCAAACCTACGCATCCCTGGGGAAACCCACAGAAGCACAGGGAAAGCACGCAGACTAACCGTGGGCAGCAGCAGTCAGAGGTGGGGATCAATACTCTGGTCTCTTTGATGCAGCATTGAGCCAGTCTGCTGCCCCCCACCCCACCCCCCCGGCAGCTGTAGAATAGGAACGATTGCATATACATCATCCCATTAAACAGCACCCAACGAGTACTCCATCCAGCAATACTGCAATCCCAGCGATTGTGAACAGGCTACACTTAAACGTCAATTTCCCATTAAAAACAGTATTCTATATTAACTAAGTGAACATTTCCTGCATAAATGTCACTCGATACCCTGCGAAAGACTGTGCCTTCAGGAGAGGGCAGGAAGGCGTGAAAAACTAGGGAATTCTGTAATTACCTCTATCCCTGCCTCCCGGAAAAATATCATTATATATTCCCCCAAAGGGTAACACTTGAGTAGAAATGCCCTGTTTTTTTTTGTCTTCTACTTTCCAAGTGTTGAATCTTTCTGCGTAAAAATCATTTAAAAACTGGGAAAAAAATGGCAGTGCTGAGAGCCCTTGAGCACAGAGAGAAGGCGAGAGTAATTTGCTGTGTTCAGTTGAGGAGATTATGTTCTTCCCAGTTTTTACAGACTTATATCTTTCATTAAAATGTATAAGCTGGGTCTCAAGAAACAGGACTGTCCATTCAGCAGAGTCGGTCTGAAATTCACTTCACATTACACTTAAGGCAAGGTGAGGAGAGTTACTGAAGAAAATTGTGGCTCTCAGAGATGGAGAGAGCACTTTGTACTGCTGGAGCTCAGAACCATGTCTCACTCACAAAACTGCTATCACCAGCCACCAGCCAGCATTGCTAATGTGTGGTCTATTGTTTGCCTGGTTCTGCAACAGTTCTCTGGCTTCCAGGCCACTGAGAAACTCTTTGATATGCAAAAATCAAATCTAACAATGGACAGGATTCCCTGAGGCCATTCTGCCCGGGCAGTCTTTTCTTTCCCATACACGTGGATTGTGTATCATATCAGATGGCGTTGTGAGCTGAAGACATGGGAGTCTGTAGATACTGGAATCTGGAGCAACACACAAGATGGTGGAGGAGTTCAACAGATTGGTCATTATCAATTGAATAGATGTTGATATTTCAAGCGGAGACCCTTCACCTGAGCTTGTCTGGATGGCATGCAAGCAAAAAGCTTTTCACTATCTTTAAATTCAAAGCAAATTTATTATCAAACTGCATATATATCACCAGACACAACCCAAAGCTGTCTTTTCTTGTGTCAAACACAGTCAATACAAGAAACACAATAGAATCAATAAAGACCACACACAACTAACTAGGTGGACAAAAACCAAAGTGCATAAAAAAAACAACGAACTGTACAAATACAAAATGAAAGAAAAGTAATTATAATAATAAATAAGTAAGAAACAAATATTGAGAACATGAAATGAAGAGTCCGTGAAAATGAGTCCAGTGCAGTAGGAACAGTTCACTTTATAGTCATAGAGCATTGCAACACAGATACTGGCCCTTCAGCCCATCTAGTTTGTGGCAACCTGATCGTATGCCAAATCCCATCCACTTGGACCTGGCCCATAGCTCTTCATATTCTTCTCATCTATGTACATACCCAAATCTCTCTTAAATGTTGCAATGAATACATATCTACCACTTACGTTGGTAGCCAGTTCCACACTCACACCTTGCTCTGAGTAAAGATTCCCATTAAATAATTTCTCCATTCTCAAACTATAACCCCTAGTTCTAGTCTCACCCAAGCTGAGAGAGAAAAGCCTGCAAGCATTCATTCCAGCTCTACTTCTCATCACTCTAAGATCGCCCCTCATTCTCCTGGGGCTCCAGAGAATAAAGTCCATGTGACTGTGATGAATGACTTACAGTTCCAATTAGTACTGTGGCAAATAAACACTAACACCCCCGCAGTAGCGGTGCTGCCTCACTGCCCAGTGTTCAATCCTGACCGTGCCTGAAGTCTGTGCGGAGCTTGCGCGTCCTCCCTGTGACCACATCAGTTCCCTCCCACGTCCCAAACTGTGAAATGAATTAGGTGCTGTACGTTTCCTCCTGGTTTGTGACTGAGTGCCCACTGGATGTACTTGCTTTTTGCATCATTTGCTATGAACCTCAGAGACTGTTGTGCGTGAAAATCCCAGGAGATCAGCAGTTTCTGATAAAACTGAAACCACCCCATCCAACACCAACAATCATTCAACGGTCAAAATCACTTAGATCTTATTTCTTCCCCATTCTGACGTTTGGCCTGAACAACAACTGAACCTCTTGACCATGTCCGCATGCTTTTATGCATCAAGTTGCTGCCACATGATTAGCTGATTAGATATTTACATTAACGAGCAGGTGTACTTAATAAAGTGGCCACTGACTGTATCTGTTACAAGCATGTAAATAAACTGTTCTGTAAACATAACACATTAAATACAGTATAGAGCTCCCTCTATACTAAACTAATACACACTACTGCAGTAGGAATTGCATGGGCTAGACACAATGGAAAGATACCCCCTATACCGTCCTGCCACAATCCTTCAGGGCAGCAACAGTATGGATCAAGTGTTTGGGTGCACCTGGGACAGTGCATGTTCTGACACAAACTGTGTCAGGTCTCAGCACTGGAGAGGAGGCTGCATTGGGAGCACCGGGTACTGGAGGCGCCCCCCAACAGATTTGCAGGTGAAGGAGTGTTGCTTCACCTGGACAGACTGTCTGGGGCACTGAATTGAGGTGAGGGAAGAGGTGAATGGGCAGGTGTAGTGTTTTGTTGCTTGCAAGTATAGGTGTCAGGAAGGACATAAGTTGGGGAGGGATGAATGGTTGGAAGGGATAAGTAAGTTAACCATTGGAAAGTGTATTTCCAAATAAGGATAATGTGTAGCCAAGGGCAACTTCCTTGATGTGGCATTCCCATCTTTTGGTGTCATTGTCCTTTGAGCTGGCAGAGCTGGTGGTTTTGGAAGATTCTTCTGAGTTACATTACACAGAGGCACGAGGCCACAGAAAAGACAACACAATGGAGAAAGAGGTGTCATGATCCTGACACTGCGGCTGTTACTTCATCTTCGCCCCCAAAGCTTCACCACACTGGAATCTGAGTGTGCAGAATGTGCAGATGAAACCCTTCCCCTTAGCGATGCACCACTGCCATCATTGAAGCTTAATACAATGGGTGTGTCTTGACAGAATCGCAAAATAAAGATTTCTTAAGTGCAACTGTCCAGGGCGTGTGTGATCAGATGTTGCATTGGGCACTTAGCTCTCCAACTAGCTTTTCATTCTTCCTGGCCATCTTTGGTTCAAAATAAGCTTGTTTCTGCAAATACATTAAAATTAAAAGATTTGTCAAGATGCACATCAGCTTCGGTGCACCAGTGCTGCAAAGTATCCGGACAGCAAGTGGACGTACGCTCAGAAGACGGGGAAACACGAGCTCAGATATACCGCTCAATGGCCCACTGCCTGTAGCTGTGAATAGCCACCCTGGCCAGGTACAGCAACAGGCTGACAAGGGTGTCTCCCAAACCTATCTCCATCTCCTTCAAATAGTGAAAAACATTGTTAGTAATTCTTAAAATCTTAGGAGTTAAATTTCAATGAGCAGAACGATTGTAATAGATGTAATGGGAGCAGCTTGCAGAGAGCTTTCATGTCCTGGTGTTATCTAACGATGATCGCTTGGAGATTGAGCCAAAGCATTACCAACCTCATCCATTACCCTTACCAAAGTCCCATTGTCACTTGGGGTGCGTGCAGATCCCAACCCCATCTCTAGTAGGTCATCAGGTGAAACTATGACAAGGGTACAGAAATAGCTGGAACCGCTGCAGTTCCCAGCGAAGGACCCCACCATCTGATGGGTTGGAGAGGCTAAAGTCAGGGCCGCAGGGACAATGTCACAGGGACAATGTCACAGGGAATAAAGCAATAGAAGGCTGATGAGACGGATGATACATTGAGTAGGGATGGATAAGAGATCCAGGATGGTAGACCTCCTGTGGTTCCTCTCCCTATAGATTTGCTGTGAGCTAACCAATATTCCATGGTTTTAAACTTGCATCACCCAGGCAACAATGGCCCTTAATTCTAGTCAACCGATTATGATGTAGAAGTTTTTGAGAGGACGCTTAGATTACAGAACATGTCTTCTGAGGAAAGGTTGAATGAGATAAAGCTCTTCTCCTTGGAGAGAATGAGAATGAGAGGCATATACGATGATAACGATTGGTAGGGTGAACAGCCAGTGCCTTTTTCCCAGGGAAGAAATGACTAATACAAGGGGCATAATTTTAAGGTGATTGGAGTCAGGTATAGTGATGGGGATTATCAGAGGTAGATATTTTTACACAAAGAGTGGTAGGTTCGTGGAACACACTGCCAGGTGTGGTGATAGATACAACTAAACTCAGGGCATCTGAGAATCTCTTAGAGAGGTACATGGATAAAAGAAAAATGGATGATTATCTGGAGGGGGGGAGTGTTAAATTGATCATGGAGTATGTTGAAGGTCAGCACAATATTATGGGCAGAAAGGCCTGTACTGTGCTATACTGCTTTATGTTCCAAACCTATCACCTATAGTCATAGTCTCTCCACACCTGAGGGGGAAATGCCTGCAAGCATTTACCTCCGTACCCCTCAGAATTTTGTATACCTTTCCAAGATGTCCTGTTCCAGTGAACGAAGTCCTAACCTATGTATCCAGAGTGTTACACACACAAAAATAGCTGGAGGAACTCACCAGGTCAGGTAGCATCTATAGAAATTAATAAACAGTCAATGTTTTGATCTGAGATGCTTCATGAGGACCCCTGATGAAGGTTCTCTCCCTGAATCATCGACAGTTTATTAATTTCTATAGATACTACTGTAACCCACTCACCAGAGCTCATATCCAGCTTGGCTCATTAGCTAACACTGCTAACAGCTACGTCACCCAGCGGTGAGCAGAACCCCTTTCTAAACAATGTACGTCTAGGCTCAGTATGATTTGGGGTTCAACCAAGAGGACCGTTGGGAATTCCGATTAAAGGAACCTCGACTGAGCGAATGCAATGTAAATACTGAGCATATGCAATAACTGTCACTAAGAAATTACAGATTGCATACCAGCATAAAATTATAAAGGAAGTATATTTACTGATTTCAGTCTTACCAAACAGTTATTAGGAAAAAGATCAAGGGCCCATTACAGTTAAACCAGTCTAAATGTGCACATGAACGTGGTTGGGGTGTACCACTTTACTCACAGTGTTGAGTTCTGATCACCAGTCACAGGTAGAACTTCCCTTCTTGGACTCCATCTCGCGAAGCACTCCTCACACTAAAGTCCTCCCTTTGATTGGACCCTCCAGGCGTCTTCCTTGCTCCACTGCTCTCCACATCTCCCGCCAAAAGACCATGAACCTGACTACCGTCCATCAGAAATCTCTCTCTGGAACCTTCTCTCTCTATCCCACCATCCTGAGTGGCTGACACAACATTCCTAAGTTGGACAACACGGCTTCTTATCTTTAGACGAAACCAAAACACTCTCACCGGCAGGACACACTGCTTTTACAGAAAACTGCTAAGATAAAGTACCTCACAGCATAGCAGTAGAAATCGTAACCAGGGCATTACACTACCTGATCTGCTGAATAACTCCAGCTTTTTGCGTGTGCTGCCCTGGATTTCCAGGATCTGTGCTTCTAGAGTGAGGAAGGCTTCCTGCATGACCAGGATCCCAGAGTTTATACACCTATACACAGGAATCCCAGATTCCAGGTCACAGAGTTCTACATCACTGAAACACACACTTCAGCCCATCATATCCATGCTGACCACCAAACTGCCCAATGCTTGTGGTTCCACGTGGTCACTGTGTTTATTAGGTCCTCAAATATTCTTATCCATTGCCTCAGGCTCACACGGTCGCCACCTCAGGGGCAAACAGGGAAGGGTAATTTAAAAGCAAGAGAAAATCTGCAGATGCTGGAAATCAAAGTAATACACATAAAATGCTGAAGGAACTCAGCAGGCCGGTCAGCATCTATGGAAAAGAGTAAACAGTTGACATTTCGGGCCGAGACCCTTCATCAGGACTAGGGTTAAATTAAATCATGGTTCTGCCTCTGCAAAGTCCCTTGAATGACACTGAGATACAACCTAGGATGAGTTGGAACACACCATCAGAGATGTAACCTGGGGTCATCGGGTAGTTCAGGTCTTTCAGCGTCAGACACTCTCGCCCAGGCAACCCAGCCAGAGTTGATCAGACCTTGGTATGTGTCCCTAAAGCATTGGTCCAAAGGTCACACTTCTTCATCTATAGCCATCCGGAGGCTCACTCTAAACCTCTGTGAAGGTCTCGATGGCCTTTATTTTGAGTTCCCATAATGGCATGGAGAGAGCAGGTTCTGCACAGCGAGCAGCCAGCAGAACCTCTACGCCCCATTTCGTCTGGCTCACATAGCACCCTCCACTCCTCTACCAGCTCCCGGTATTTGGCTTTCTTACGTTCAAAAACCTCCTCAATCCGGTCTTCTCAGGGAGCTGTCAGTTCTGCCATGACCACCTGCTGACAGAATGACCGTATCAGACCTCAGGGGTGATGATGCGATGAAGTCAGGGAGCTTTAATCACTTGCCAAGATCGACTTCTGGTCGTCAGTCAGACACCACGACAAGCAAGCTGCTGGTGATCTGGGCTGAGGCTGTGGTTGGTCTAATATACTGACTGAATAAATGACTG